>NC_086444.1:1129411027-1129711027 GCF_028390025.1 Pseudophryne corroboree | reverse complement strand
AAAAAAATATCTTAGATAAGTGGTTCCCAAACTTTTTTGAATCATGGTGCCCTAGAGAATCAGATTTTTTTCTCGGCAACCCTAGGCCAAAAGTTTCTTATTGAGAATTTTAGAAAACAATATGCATATTATGTTTATATGTCATCCTTAGTTTCTTTAGTGTGGTGTGGGACAAAATTTGCTTCTGTTTGTCCTCATATTTAATAATTGGCAACCACAAGCACTGGTTTTGTCTATTACTTTGACTAAAAATAATTTGAATTGGTCCTGGACCACCAATCCAAGGCACCCCGGCTAGTATCCTGAGGCACCCCAGGGTGCCTAGGCACACAGTTTGGGAACCACTGTCTTAGATGGTTCTTATTTGAGGTCACTTACGGACATATTTCTTTTTACAGCATAGCTAGCTCAATATGTAGGGAAGACTCTAGATAAATATATAAAATTGGAGATTTAAAGAAACAAACATATCCTTTAGAACCAGCTGTGTGACCTAGATGCTTTTACCAACCATGTAATCCTCCACATGGTCCAACCGGAACTTCAAAATAACGTCACCTCCGGTTATCGGCAATTAAGCCTGTTACTACCGGAAATTGAGTTATGTTGTGTCAATCAAGGAACCGTAGACACTTTGAAAATATGTTTCTAACATTTAAGTGCCATTCAGACTCCAAGAGCATGATTGTTTACATGCCAGCGGAAACTTCCGGAAGGCCTGCTTGGACTTGCTCTTTTAATCTTAGACAAACCTCGAGCCATCATTTATGCCCTGTGAGAACTTGCATACTAAAGGCACTTTTGAAAATGGTTTTCAAAATGTACTGAATGCCACACAGACCCTAGAAGTACTCTGGGGGACATGTACTAAGCAGTGATAAAAGTGGAGAAGTGAGCAAGTAGAGAAGTTCCCCATGGCAGATAATCAGCTGCTCTGTATAATTTTAGAGTATGCAAATTATAAATGTTACGTCAATGCTGATTGGTTGCCATGGGCAACTTCTCCACTGGCTCACTTCTCCACTTTTATCACTGCTTAGTACATCTTCCTGTCTTGTTTTGTTGATGTACCAATTGCAATTTCACCCGTGAAACCGGAAGTGCCATTTTCACTAGCTAGTTAAACCTTGAACAATGCAGGAGCTACCATTCAGGTTCTGAGGAAGAGATGTTCCTCTCTCGAAACGCATTGGAAACCACCTGGCTAGCTCCGGACATGTTATAGCCAAGAAGACTGTACTGATTATATGTACCATCACCATAACCACTAACCATATGACTACACTATTCTGGTAAACAATCACTATCTTATTTCAGCTAATTCAGTTTTTATCTGCCATGTATTTTGCAGACTGTTTTTACCTATGTCTATAAATCTGGACTAAATAATGATTTTTTTATTATACAGTCCCGGATATATATGTATGGCCTCCAGCAACTACCTGAGTCTGGCAAGAAATTGTCAGCATCCATTTTAAGGGACGGTTTATTCCATCTATTCTGCTATTGTTTTCCTCTACACTCACTTAATCAAGCGCCATTTTATTACACCTACCTTACCTGTTTTCTGTTCAATAACAAGACCCTTTTTCTTGTGTGGAAAGCCAGTGGCTAAATCAGGTTAACCCGTAGATTCGGGGCTAAGTGTCCAAAGCTAGGGGTTAATGCGCTTGCAGCAGCCACGGCAAGGGCAGAAAGCCCTACTTACCACAGATTTCTGTCCGCACCTCAGCTCCGCACTACTCTGCTTTTGCACTGCTAACATTTCTCCTAGCATCAGTAAATTAATAAATTGTCCTAAAACTACCTCCCTTATCTCAATGAATAGAGGGGGTAACTCAGACCTGATCGCTAGGCTGCATTTTCGTACAGCCTGCGATCTGCAGCGCCGGGCAGCAATGGGATGGTGCAAGAAATGCACAGCCTGCAATCTGCAGCGCCGGGCAGCAATGGGATGGTGCAAGAAAAGCGATTGCACGGGCGATCGCAAGGTGACTGACAGGAAGAGGCCGTTAGTGGGTGGCAACTGACCGTTTTAGAGGAGTGTCTGTAAAAACGCAGGAGGGACCAGGCGTTTGGAGGGAGTGTTTCTGACGTCAGCTCCGGCCCCGATCACCGCACTGTAAGAGTAAGCCCTGGGCTGTGCAGAGAGTGCACAAACTTCTGTTTGTGCAGCTCTCCTGCACATGCGATCGCACCCCTGCACAGTGATTTTTCCCTGTAGGCTGCGACTACCTGATCGCAGGGATGCAAAAAACGCACCCTAGTTATCAGGTCTGAATTAGGCCCAGAGTCAGTAACAGAAGTTAGTTATCAGGGCAAATCAGTGGATTAATGGGCTACACTGAAAAATCATGATAGTTACTATTACAAATATAATAACAACACTTTTTTTTAAAGAGTTGTGATTGAAGAATAGAACTTTGGGGTTGACATCTTGAGGGGTAGTTTGCGTGATAAATTTAATGGTAAAATGACTCAGTGGTTAGCATTGATGCACGGTTAGATTACCGACTAGGTGGTACAGACAACTGCCTAGGTTACAGTGGGACCCTGAAGACCTGTCTGCCACCTACCAATGGTATGCATTTTAGGTTATTTTTTTATTTACTTCAGTGGCATTGTATATTTATAAGTGAGGAGTCTGCAGCTTCCCAACTGACCTTTTTTCACTGGTATTGCTAGCATAGCGAAAGCTCATATCGTTCTGACTATATCATACAGAACATCGCTCACGTGGAGCATAAAATGGAATAATAACATGTGATTTCATGAAGGGATGTGTTATGAGCCACGGCAGTGGCTCATTCCTGTTTTGCGTTTTGGTTATGTATTTTATGTTATTCTTCTGTTTCTGTTCCCCTTGGCTTAAATGGGGTGTCCGGAGTCCACCCTTAAGGAGAGGGTACTGTTATGAACCACAAGTAGTGGTTCATTGCTGTTTGCTTTCCGTTTATGTATTTTGTACTATAGTTCTGTTCACATGCCAGGATTTCCATTACACTGGTTTAGAAGACTCTTGTTGGCCATCGGTGGTGAGTCTGTGTAATTGCAGCCTGTTTCTATGTGTTTAGTCTCACCTGTCAGATAGTTGATCATTATGTGGTGAGTCTCTGTACTGCAATCTGGCTCTTGTCTGTTACTCTCACCTGAAGCTATTCTGGTCATTATCTTGTTCCTGGCTTCCAGCCATCCTGATTGGGGCGTGTTCCCTTATTACCAAGCTAGCTATGCAGTTCTGAGCTGGTGATAGACGTTCTGTTAAGATACCTGTATGTTCCTGATCAGTGTCTTGTCAAGTATTGCATCTGTGTCCAGGCCCTGTCTGATACTGGAATCCTGTGTACTCAGCTCTGTCAGAGTCCGGAGCTTCTTGTGAGCTGCTTCCTGCCCTGGAGCATTCCTGCCCTGGAATCCTGAGTTACAGTCTACCTTTGATCCTGTAATCCTGAGTCCTGGTGTTCCTGTGGCCTGCTGTTGGAATCCTTCCAGCTTTCCATTCCTGTGAGCCTGTGTCTGTGGCCTCGGGGTTCCTGTTCACCTGTCTGTATTAGCACTGGTGTTGTGAGTAGCGGCTTTGCCACACCTTACGGCCTTGGCCGTATCTGTCGGTTATATTTGCTTTGGATTTTCTGCAGAGGGTTCTGCGTATGCTGTCATCGCCGGTACACAGTAGTATTGTGTCGGCGTGTGGACAGCATTTCTTTTGTTGTTGTTTGTCTTGGCGGCTGAGCTGCACATACTTTTGTTTGAGTTCTGTAGTTGCCCCTAATTCGGGTTTCTGTTTAGTTAGAGGTTCCCCTTGTTCTCGCTCCATCTCAGTTTACGCCTTGTCTCCAACTAAGACCGGGGAGCATCGGAGTTGGGCACACATAATCCGCCCTTCAAACGCGGCTGCCGTGGGCCCAAGCAAACATAGTCTCGCAGGCGTAGACTGACCACGCGGGTGGAACAACGGAGTCAGGGTTTCTGTAGGGGTTGCTGCTGAACTCAATTCCCACTCCAGCATTACGTTCTTGTGCTTGGGGCTCATCCACCCAGTTCCAGGAGTACCAAGTACAGTGAATGTAACAGGATGTGACTAATGTTTTTGAAGATCCCATCTCCCACCAGAAGTCATCAAAATCCAAAGCCTGGAGTCAGCGCCAGATGTCATCGAACTCTATAGTCAGAAGTCAGCCCCAGATATCATCGAAATCTAAAGCCAAGAGTCAGCACCAGATGTCATTGCAAATCCAAAGCCAGGAGTCAGTACCAGAAGTCATCAAAATCCATATTCAGAAGTCAGCCCCAGAACACACGGAAATCCAGAAATCTAAAGCCATCATTGAGATCCAAAGCCCAAAGTCAGTACCAGAAGTCATCAAAATCCATATTCAGAAGTCAGCGCCAGAACTCGCTGAGATCCAGAAAACTAAAGCCAGGAGTCAGTGCCAGATGTCATCGAAATCCAAAGCCAGGAGTCAGCACCAGATGTCATAAAAATCCAAACCCAGAAGTCAGCACCAGATGTTATCGAAATCTAAAGCCAGAAGTCAGCGCCAGAATTCTCCAAAATCCAAAGCCAAAGAAGTCATGGAAATCCGAAGCCATGAGTCAGCCACAGAAGTCATGGAAATCCGAAGCCAGGAGTCAACCACAGAAGTCGCCAAAATCCAAAGCCAGGAGTCAGAGGTAGATCATCAAAATCCAAAGCCAGGAGTCAGCAATAAAGGAAATTGAAAACAAAATCCAAAGCCAGGAGTCAGTACCAGAAAACATTGGAATCCAAAGCCAGGAGTCAGAGGCAGGAGTCACTAATATATAAAGCTAGTAGTCAGAACAAAAGTAGCACTTGGCATCAATACATGATTTTACAAAGAGATTTATTGTCAGAGTCAATATATTGCAATTTTTTTAATCGATCCTTGAGTCTGGATGTTTCGACAGGCTTCATCCTAAAATTACTATGCTGGTGGTGATCTCCTTCCCTTGTCCCTGGGGTCTTTTCCTCCACTGCACGTGAGACTTTTTCTTACTATTTTAACTGCACATGTGCGACCAGCCCTGGCTTCCCAACTGCACATGTGTCAAAATAATATCAGTCCCAGGGATGATTGATACTATTTTGCAGATTAAATGCAGAAAAGTCGCTTAGGGTTAGCCAACAACTATCGACAGTTTACAATAGTCTTATGTTAATGATGTGAGTGTTTTCACCATCTATGAGATGCCACCATTAGTAAAATATTGGTGGCTGATCCCCTATGGTAAGCGCATCCCGCATCTACACATGCACATACTGTAGCACAACCATTAATGACTCACCAATGGTGGTTAATTATCAATGGTTAAAAACCATCAACCCCCTTCCAGTGGTACAAGTAAAAAAAATTCTTAGTGATACTGTGTGCCAAAAAATGGCCATGGCCTCATGCCACATGGGGCGTGGCCAATTAAATTGGGGGCGTGATACACATATGACCCCAATAGTGCAGTTACAGATACACATATGCCCCCAATAGTGCCAGATACACATATGCCCCCAATGGTGCCAGATATGCCCACACAGTGCCAGATATGCCCAAACAGTGCCAGATATGCCCCCACATTTCCAGATACACATGCCCCCACGGTGCCAGATACATATGCCCTCACGGTGCCAGATGTGCCCAAATAGTGCCAGATATGCCCCCATATTGCCAGATATGCCCCCCACAGTGCCAGATACACATGCCCCCACGGTGCCAGATATGCCCCCATAGTGCCAGATATGCCCCCACAGTGCCAGATACACATGCCCCTATGGCGCCAGATATGTCCCAACAGTGCTGGACACACGTAAGTCCCCATAGTGCCAGATATGCCCCCACAGTGCTAGATATGCCCAAACAGTGCCAGTTATGCCCCCACGTTGCCAGATACACATGCCCCCACGGTGCCAGATATGCCCCTACAGTGCTAAATACACATATGCCCCATAGTGCCAGATATGCCCCCACAGTGCCAGATATGCCCAAACAGTGCCAGATATGCCCCCACATTGCCAGATACACATGCCCCCACAGTGCCAGATATGCCCCCACAGTGCCAGATATGCCCCTAGCAGTGCAACTCACCGTTGTTGTTGCTGCTGCTGCCTGTGGACAGCACTGTCTGCTGCTGCTGTCGAGGAGAGGGGAGAGGAGAGCGCAGCATGCACCTCTCCTGCCCTTCTCTTGCCTTCTGTCCGGTCTCCTCCTGTGGCGATTCTGGTGCCAGTCCGCGAGCCAATCATAGCTCGCAGTCCGGCAGCGGCGGCTCCTGATTGGCTGACAGTCAGCGAGCTCCGATTTGCTTGTGAACCCGCGTTTGTGTAATATACGCCACTGCCGGACTCATAGGGAGAGACCACACTGACTGGGCACTACAGGCAGGAGAGGAGCACCGGTGTCTGCAAGGTGGCGGCCCGGCGGTACTGCATACCGGCTGGGAATTTCTTACTGGTATGCCGTACCGCCATACTTGCAGCACTGCCCCCAGCAGATCCCCAGCCATCAATGGTCATCACTACTTCTGCCCAATGGCTTTCAAAAAACATCAAAACTAAGGCCGATCCCATATTTATCCAATACGGGACCAGCAATTATCTATCCCTAGCCAGAAGTCGGTGAAATTTAAAGCCAGTAGCCTGAGCCAAACCCAGTAGCCAAAAGAAGACCAGTCTTTCAAGAACCTAGCCAAGAAAATGTTGTAGGGATGGCCATCGGCCATCAATGATTCCAATTCATCAATGATTTATGGCCAATGGTGAATACTTTTGCCATTGATGAGGAAGAAACAGATGGTTTCCCGCATTGCTGCCCCCTGACACCCACAATGCCCTGCCTCTAGGTTCTGATTGGCCTATGAAATAAGAACAGGGATGACAATTGGTTAATGAAACCATTGATGGTTATCAACTACATACATATGTAGTTCCTTTACGAAATAATGGAGCATTCGTCAGCTGCTAATCGCAGCCTAGCACACCCTGCAGCAAGCTGTGTTGCAGCATGCTGCATCGCAGCAAAAATTAGCATGGCTATATCTGTAGTTATGCAACCATCGATGGTCACTTGTCAATTCACCATCAAGTAAATCACATCAACTTGTCATTTTACCATCAACTAAATCATATCAACCTGTCATTTCACCATCAACCAAATCAACACTGATGGCCATCCCTAAAAAGTTGTCACTAAAAATTAATAGTAGGACAGGTTAGGACCTTTTTCTGAGAACCTCCATATAAGGTAAGAGAGAAGACATATCTCCAAGAATGTAAAATCATCAGAGTACTTAAGAAGTGCAAAACAAGTGTCCATTAAAATAGAAAAAAAGCATATCATTGAAAACAATTCTGAAGAAATGGTAAAAAAAAAAGAATATGCAAATCATATGTAGATCATTACAGCAAGGAAGGGGTCCTGACAATTCAGGTAAAAGGGTTATTGCATTATTTAAAAAAAATCTTGAGTGAACACTGAGAATATTTACTGGTGGGCCTGATTAAGAGATGGACGCAATGCCGATGTTAATGCAGTTCAGTGATTATGTGCATGCATCGCGGTCGCAGTGTGTGTGAGGCAAGGTACCTTTGTGAAGTCACTTGCAATAAGGACTTATTCGGGGACATCTGCAATCTCATATGCAGAAAACATGACGCCAGCGTCTAAGTTCCTGCGGCCATTCTGCATGACCGTAGAGTTAGTTAGATGGTTGAATATCAAAGGATCTGCGAGCAATGCTGTGTGTGTCTGTGTGTGTGTGTACGCAGTGGCTGGTATTAGCGCTGGTGAGCGTCTCAATAGATTTCCAGGCAGCTGCAGCATTAGGGTATGTCCACTAGAGATGAGCGGGTTCGGTTCCTCGGAATCCGAACCCCCCCGAACTTCAGCCTTTTTACACGGGTCCGAGGCAGACTCGGATCTTCCCGCCTTGCTCGGCTAACCTGAGCGCGCCCGAACGTCATCATCCCGCTGTCGGATTCTCGCGAGGCTCGTATTCTATCGCGAGACTCGGATTCTATATAAGGAGCCGCGCGTCGCCGCCATTTTCACACGTGCATTGAGATTGATAGGGAGAGGACGTGGCTGGCGTCCTCTCCGTTTAGATAGAGAGTGAGACACTTGATTTACTAGTAATTTAATTTTAGTAATTTTGGGGAGCATTAGGAGTACTCAGAGAGTGCAGAGTTTTGCTGATAGTTATACTAGTGACCACCAGTTTTATTTATTATTTAAAATCCGTTCTCTGCCTGAAAAAAAACGATACACAGTCACATACCATATCTGTGCTCGGCCTCAGTGTGCTGCATGATAATAATATCATCTATGTATATCTGACTGTGCTGAGTGCTCACTGCTCACACAGCTTAATTGTGGGGGAGACTGGGGAGCAGTTATAGCAGGAGTACATAACAGTGCACACTTTTGCTGCCAGTGTGACTGACCAGTGACCACCAGTATATTGTCTGCCTGAAAAAGTTAAACACTCGTGTGGTGTTTTTTTTTTTATTCTATAAACGCATTCTGCTGACAGACAGTGTCCAGCAGGTCCGTCATTCATTATATTATAATATATACCTGCAGTAGTGATATATATATATTTTTTATATCATTATCATCCAGTCTATACCAGCAGACGCAGTACGGTAGTCCACGGCTGTAGCTACCTCTGTGTCGGCAGTGCTCGTCCATAATTGTATACCTACCTGTGGTGGGTTTTTTTTTCTATCTTCTTCATACTAGTAGTTTAGGAGTCTGCTGCTGACAGTGTCCAGCAGGTCCGTCATTATATAATATATACCTGTCCTGCAGTAGTGATATATATATATTTTTTATATCATTATCATCCAGTCTATACTAGCAGATGCAGTACGGTAGTCCACGGCTGTAGCTACCTCTGTGCCGGCAGTGCTCGTCCATAATTGTATACCTACCTGTGGTGGGTTTTTTTTTTTTCTATCTTCTTCATACTAGTAGTTTAGGAGTCTGCTGCTGACAGTGTCCAGCAGGTCCGTCATTATATAATATATACCTGTCCTGCAGTAGTGATATATATATATTTTTTATATCATTATCATCCAGTCTATACTAGCAGATGCAGTATGGTAGTCCACGGCTGTAGCTACCTCTGTGTCGGCAGTGCTCGTCCATAATTGTATACCTACCTGTGGTGGGTTTGTTTTTTTCTATCTTCTTCATACTAGTAGTTTAGGAGTCTGCTGCTGACAGTGTCCAGCAGGTCCGTCATTATATAATATATACCTGTCCTGCAGTAGTGATATATATATATTTTTTATATCATTATCATCCAGTCTATACTAGCAGACGCAGTACGGTAGTCCACGGCTGTAGCTACCTCTGTGTCGGCAGTGCTCGTCCATAATTGTATACCTACCTGTGGTGGTTTTTTTTTTTCTATCTTCTTCATACTAGTAGTTTAGGAGTCTGCTGCTGACAGTGTCCAGCAGGTCCGTCATTATATAATATATACCTGTCCTGCAGTAGTGATATATATATATTTTTTATATCATTATCATCCAGTCTATACTAGCAGACGCAGTACAGTAGTCCACGGCTGTAGCTACCTCTGTGTCGGCAGTGCTCGTCCATAATTGTATACCTACCTGTGGTGGGGTTTTTTTTTTCTATCTTCTTCATACTAGTAGTTTAGGAGTCTGCTGCTGACAGTGTACAGCAGGTCCGTCATTATATAATATATACCTGTCCTGCAGTAGTGATATATATATTTTTTATATCATTATCATCCAGTCTATACTAGCAGATGCAGTACGGTAGTCCACGGCTGTAGCTACCTCTGTGTCGGCAGTGCTCGTCCATAATTGTATACCTACCTGTGGTGGTTTTTTTTTTTTCTATCTTCTTCATACTAGTAGTTTAGGAGTTTGCTGCTGACAGTGTCCAGCAGGTCCGTCATTATATAATATATACCTGTCCTGCAGTAGTGATATATATATATTTTTTATATCATTATCATCCAGTCTATACTAGCAGACGCAGTACGGTAGTCCACGGCTGTAGCTACCTCTGTGTCTGCAGTGCTCGTCCATAATTGTATACCTACCTGTGGTGGGTTTTTTTTTTCTATCTTCTTCATACTAGTAGTTTAGGAGTCTGCTGCTGACAGTGTCCAGCAGGTCCGTCATTATATAATATATACCTGTCCTGCAGTAGTGATATATATATATTTTTATATCATTATCATCCAGTCTATACTAGCAGACGCAGTACAGTAGTCCACGGCTGTAGCTACCTCTGTGTCGGCAGTGCTCGTCCATAATTGTATACCTACCTGTGGTGGGTTTGTTTTTTTCTATCTTCTTCATACTAGTAGTTTAGGAGTCTGCTGCTGACAGTGTCCAGCAGGTCCGTCATTATATAATATATACCTGTCCTGCAGTAGTGATATATATATATATTTTATATCATTATCATCCAGTCTATACTAGCAGACACAGTACGGTAGTCCACGGCTGTAGCTACCTCTGTGTCGGCAGTGCTCGTCCATAATTGTATACCTACCTGTGGTGGGGGGGTTTTTTTCTATCTTCTTCATACTAGTAGTTTAGGAGTCTGCTGCTGACAGTGTCCAGCAGGTCCGTCATTATATAATATATACCTGTCCTGCAGTAGTGATATAAATATATTTTTTATATCATTATCATCCAGTCTATACCAGCAGACGCAGTACGGTAGTCCACGGCTGTAGCTACCTCTGTGTCGGCAGTGCTCGTCCATAATTGTATACCTACCTGTGGTGGGTTTTTTTTTTCTATCTTCTTCATACTAGTAGTTTAGGAGTCTGCTGCTGACAGTGTCCAGCAGGTCCGTCATTATATAATATATACCTGTCCTGCAGTAGTGATATATATATATTTTTTATATCATTATCATCCAGTCTATACTAGCAGACGCAGTACGGTAGTCCACGGCTGTAGCTACCTCTGTGTCGGCAGTGCTCGTCCATAATTGTATACCTACCTGTGGTGGGTTTTTTTTTCTATCTTCTTCATACTAGTAGTTTAGGAGTCTGCTGCTGACAGTGTCCAGCAGGTCCGTCATTATATAATATATACCTGTCCTGCAGTAGTGATATATATATATTTTTTATATCATTATCATCCAGTCTATACTAGCAGACGCAGTACGGTAGTCCACGGCTGTAGCTACCTCTGTGTCGGCAGTGCTCGTCCATAATTGTATACCTACCTGTGGTGGGGTTTTTTTTTCTATCTTCTTCATACTAGTAGTTTAGGAGTCTGCTGCTGACAGTGTCCAGCAGGTCCGTCATTATATAATATATACCTGTCCTGCAGTAGTGATATATATATATTTTTTATATCATTATCATCCAGTCTATACTAGCAGACGCAGTACGGTAGTCCACGGCTGTAGCTACCTCTGTGTCGGCAGTGCTCGTCCATAATTGTATACCTACCTGTGGTGGTTTTTTTTTTTCTATCTTCTTCATACTAGTAGTTTAGGAGTCTGCTGCTGACAGTGTCCAGCAGGTCCGTCATTATATAATATATACCTGTCCTGCAGTAGTGATATATACATATTTTTTATATCATTATCATCCAGTCTATACTAGCAGACGCAGTACGGTAGTCCACGGCTGTAGCTACCTCTGTGTCGGCAGTCACTCGTCATCCATAAGTATACTAGTATCCATCCATCTCCATTGTTTATCTGAGGTGCCTTTTAGTTGTGCCTATTAAAATATGGAGAACAAAAATGTTGAGGTTCCAAAAATAGGGAAAGATCAAGATCCACTTCCACCTCGTGCTGAAGCTGCTGCCACTAGTCATGGCCGAGACGATGAAATGCCATCAACGTCGTCTGCCAAGGCCGATGCCCAATGTCATAGTACAGAGCATGTAAAATCCAAAACACCAAATATCAGTAAAAAAAGGACTCAAAAATCTAAAATAAAATCGTCGGAGGAGAAGCGTAAACTTGCCAATATGCCATTTACCACACGGAGTGGCAAGGAACGGCTGAGGCCCCGGCCTATGTTCATGGCTAGTGGTTCAGCTTCACATGAGGATGGAAGCACTCAGCCTCTCGCTAGAAAAATGAAAAGACTTAAGCTGGCAAAAGCACAGCAAAGAACTGTGCGTTCTTTGAAATCACAAATCCACAAGGAGAGTCCAATTGTGTCGGTTGCGATGCCTGACCTTCCCAACACTGGACGTGAAGAGCATGCGCCTTCCACCATTTGCACGCCCCCTGCAAGTGCTGGAAGGAGCACCCGCAGTCCAGTTCCTGATAGTCAGATTGAAGATGTCAGTGTTGAAGTACACCAGGATGAGGAGGATATGGGTGTTGCTGGCGCTGGGGAGGAAATTGACCAGGAGGATTCTGATGGTGAGGTGGTTTGTTTAAGTCAGGCACCCGGGGAGACACCTGTTGTCCGTGGGAGGAATATGGCCATTGACATGCCTGGTGAAAATACCAAAAAAATCAGCTCTTCGGTGTGGAAGTATTTCAACAGAAATGCGGATAACATTTGTCAAGCCGTGTGTTGCCTTTGTCAAGCTGTAATAAGTAGGGGTAAGGACGTTAACCACCTCGGAACATCCTCCCTTATATGTCACCTGCAGCGCATTCATCATAAGTCAGTGACAAGTTCAAAAACTTTAGGCGACAGCGGAAGCAGTCCACTGACCAGTAAATCCCTTCCTCTTGTAACCAAGCTCACGCAAACCACCCCACCAACTCCCTCAGTGTCAATTTCCTCCTTCCCCAGGAATGCCAATAGTCCTGCAGGCCATGTCACTGGCAATTCTGACGAGTCCTCTCCTGCCTGGGATTCCTCCGATGCATCCTTGCGTGTAACGCCTACTGCTGCTGGCGCTGCTGTTGTTGCTGCTGGGAGTCGATGGTCATCCCAGAGGGGAAGTCGTAAGACCACTTTTACTACTTCCACCAAGCAATTGACTGTCCAACAGTCCTTTGCGAGGAAGATGAAATATCACAGCAGTCATCCTGCTGCAAAGCGGATAACTGAGGCCTTGGCATCCTGGGCGGTGAGAAACGTGGTTCCGGTATCCATCATTACTGCAGAGCCAACTATAGACTTGTTTGAGGTACTGTGTCCCCGGTACCAAATACCATCTAGGTTCCATTTCTCTAGGCAGGCGATACCGAAAATGTACACAGACCTCAGAAAAAGACTCACCAGTGTCCTAAAAAATGCAGTTGTACCCAATGTCCACTTAACCACGGACATGTGGACAAGTGGAGCAGGGCAGACTCAGGACTATATGACTGTGACAGCCCACTGGGTAGATGTATGGACTCCCGCCGCAAGAACAGCAGCGGAGGCACCAGTAGCAGCATCTCGCAAACGCCAACTCTTTCCTAGGCAGGCTACGCTTTGTATCACCGCTTTCCAGAATACGCACACAGCTAAAAACCTCTTACGGCAACTGAGGAAGATCATCGCAGAATGGCTTACCCCAATTGGACTCTCCTGTGGATTTGTGGCATCGGACAACGCCAGCAATATTGTGTGTGCATTAAATATGGGCAAATTCCAGCAAGTCCCATGTTTTGCACATACCTTGAATTTGGTGGTGCAGAATTATTTAAAAAACGAGAGGGGCGTGCAAGAGATGCTGTCGGTGGCCAGAAGAATTGCGGGACACTTTCGGCGTACAGGCACCACGTACAGAAGACTGGAGCACCACCAAAAACGCCTGAACCTGCCCTGCCATCATCTGAAGCAAGAAGTGGTAACGAGGTGGAATTCAACCCTCTATATGCTTCAGAGGTTGGAGGAGCAGCAAAAGGCCATTCAAGCCTATACAACTGAGCACGATATAGGAGGTGGAATGCACCTGTCTCAAGCGCAGTGGAGAATGATTTCAACGTTGTGCAAGGTTCTGCAACCTTTTGAACTTGCCACACGTGAAGTCAGTTCAGACACTGCCAGCCTGAGTCAGGTCATTCCCCTCATCAGGCTTTTGCAGAAGAAGCTGGAGACATTGAAGGAGGAGCTAACACAGAGCGATTCCGCTAGGCATGTGGGACTTGTGGATGGAGCCCTTAATTCGCTTAACAAGGATTCACGGGTGGTCAATCTGTTGAAATCAGAGCACTACATTTTGGCCACCGTGCTCGATCCTAGATTTAAAACCTACCTTGGATCTCTCTTTCCGGCAGACACAAGTCTGCAGGGGTTCAAAGAACTGCTGGTGAGAAAATTGTCAAGTCAAGCGGAACGCGACCTGTCAACATCTCCTCCTTCACATTCTCCCGCAACTGGGGGTGCGAGGAAAAGGCTCAGAATTCCGAGCCCACCCGCTGGCGGTGATGCAGGGCAGTCTGGAGCGACTGCTGATGCTGACATCTGGTCCGGACTGAAGGACCTGCCAACGATTACGGACATGTCGTCTACTGTCACTGCATATGATTCTCTCCCCATTGAAAGAATGGTGGAGGATTATATGAGTGACCGCATCCAAGTAGGCACGTCAGACAGTCCGTACGTATACTGGCAGGAAAAAGAGGCAATTTGGAGGCCCTTGCACAAACTGGCTTTATTCTACCTAAGTTGCCCTCCCACAAGTGTGTACTCCGAAAGAGTGTTTAGTGCCGCCGCTCACCTTGTCAGCAATCGGCGTACGAGGTTACTTCCAGAAAATGTGGAGAAGATGATGTTCATTAAAATGAATTATAATCAATTCCTCCATGGAGACATTCACCAGCAGCAATTGCCTCCACAAAGTACACAGGGAGCTGTGATGGTGGATTCCAGTGGGGACGAATTGATAATCTGTGAGGAGGGGGATGTACACGGTGATGAATCGGAGGATGATGATGAGGTGGACATCTTGCCTCTGTAGAGCCAGTTTGTGCAAGGAGAGATTAATTGCTTCTTTTTTGGTGGGGGTCCAAACCAACCCGTCATTTCAGTCACAGTCGTGTGGCAGACCCTGTCACTGAAATGATGGGTTGGTTAAAGTGTGCATGTCCTGTTTATACAACATAAGGGTGGGTGGGAGGGCCCAAGGACAATTCCATCTTGCACCTCTTTTTTCTTTCATTTTTCTTTGCGTCATGTGCTGTTTGGGGAGTGTTTTTTGGAAGGGCCAGCCTGCGTGACACTGCAGTGCCACTCCTAGATGGGCCAGGTGTTTGTGTCGGCCACTTGGGTCGCTGAGCTTAGTCACACAGCTACCTCATTGCGCCTCTTTTTTTCTTTGCGTCATGTGCTGTTTGGGGAGTGTTTTTTTGAAGGGCCATCCTGCGTGACACTGCAGTGCCACTCCTAGATGGGCCAGGTGTTTGTGTCGGCCACTAGGGTCGCTGAGCTTACTCACACAGCTACCTCATTGCGCCTCTTTTTTTCTTTGCGTCATGTGCTGTTTGGGGAGTGTTTTTTGGAAGGGCCATCCTGCCTGACACTGCAGTGCCACTCCTAGATGGGCCAGGTGTTTGTGTCGGCCACTTGGGTCGCTGAGCTTAGTCACACAGCTACCTCATTGCGCCTCTTTTTTTCTTTGCGTCATGTGCTGTTTGGGGAGTGTTTTTTGGAAGGGCCATCCTGCCTGACACTGCAGTGCCACTCCTAGATGGGCCAGGTGTTTGTGTCGGCCACTAGGGTCGCTGAGCTTAGTCACACAGCTACCTCATTGCGCCTCTTTTTTTTTCTTCTTTGTGTCATGTGCTGTTTGGGGAGTATTTTTTGGAAGGGCCATCCTGCCTGACACTGCAGTGCCACTCCTAGATGGGCCAGGTGTTTGTGTCGGCCACTAGGGTCGCTTAGCTTACTCACACAGCTACCTCATTGCGCCTCTTTTTTTCTTTGCGTCATGTGCTGTTTGGGGAGTGTTTTTTTGAAGGGCCATCCTGCATGACACTGCAGTGCCACTCCTAGATGGGCCAGGTGTTTGTGTTGGCCACTTGGGTCGCTGAGCTTAGTCACACAGCTACCTCATTGCGCCTCTTTTTTTCTTTGCGTCATGTGCTGTTTGGGGAGTGTTTTTTTGAAGGGCCATCCTGCGTGACACTGCAGTGCCACTCCTAGATGGGCCAGGTGTTTGTGTCGGCAACTAGGGTCGCTGAGCTTACTCACACAGCTACCTCATTGCGCCTCTTTTTTTCTTTGCGTCATGTGCTGTTTGGGGAGTGTTTTTTTGAAGGGCCATCCTGCGTGACACTGCAGTGACACTCCTAGATGGGCCAGGTGTTTGTGTCGGCCACTAGGTTCGCTTAGCTTACTCACACAGCTACCTCATTGCGCCTCTTTTTTTCTTTGCGTCATGTGCTGTTTGGGGAGTGTTTTTTTGAAGGGCCATCCTGCGTGACACTGCAGTGCCACTCCTAGATGGGCCAGGTGTTTGTGTCGGCCACTAGGGTCGCTGAGCTTACTCACACAGCTACCTCATTGCGCCTCTTTTTTTCTTTGCGTCATGTGCTGTTTGGGGAGTGTTTTTTGGAAGGGTCATCCTGCGTGACACTGCAGTGCCACTCCTAGATGGGCCAGGTGTTTGTGTCGGCCACTTGGGTCGCTGAGCTTAGTCATCCAGCGACCTCGGTGCAAATTTTAGGACTAAAAATAATATTGTGAGGTGTTCAGAATAGACTGAAAATGAGTGGAAATTATGGTTATTGAGGTTAATAATACTTTGGGATCAAAATGACCCCCAAATTCTATGATTTAAGCTGTTTTTTAGGGTTTTTTGAAAAAAACACCCGAATCCAAAACACACCCGAATCCGACAAAAAAAATTCGGTGAGGTTTTGCCAAAACGCGTTCGAACCCAAAACACGGCCGCGGAACCGAACCCAAAACCAAAACACAAAACCCGAAAAATTTCCGGTGCACATCTCTAATGTCCACACAGTAGCTGTGAATGCCTTTTCCCAATATATCATGACTTAATGCAGGAAACACAAACACAAAAGAAATGGGTTAGGTCAGAGCGACTGGCGGTTGTGAGACAGCTGGTCAGGGCCGGATTAACAATGGGGTGGGTGGAGCTGCAGCACCAGGCCCCCCATTGGAAATAGGCCCACATGATCTGCTGTAGTCAGGAAAAAACTTTTGTCCTCTTACAGCTGGTCAACGGACGTCCAACCAAGCCACCCCCCTCCTCTCTCTTCCCTGCAGTTCAAAACTAAACACCAGGCATACTGTCCATTGTGACACTACATACATACACTGTAGAATCAGCAGCATTATGGAAGGATTCACACTATTCCTTCCTACACTGCATAGTGCTATGGTCATTCGCTGGCCCCTCCTCCGCACAGCATACGTCACTCATTCCAAACATGCATCAGTACCCATATGACTTACCCTGGTGCTAGATACATCTGGCCGCCCACCCATCTGGGGGGAGGGGACTCTGGAAAAGTGGAGAAGAGGAGAAGCACAAGATCACACTGCAGCCGGCGGGACTTCATCCTCCAACTTTACGGTACACTTCCACCGGCCAAGGCACAGCTATGATACATCATACACTGCTGAGTCCGCAGTGATACAGCAGCACCCACCAGACAGTAGTTACTCTTACCAGGACACACTTATCTACAGCATCAAACTCCGATCACACACTTTTTATGGCACCCTAACTTGATTAAAATCTACAGTATTCTGTTTGTATTCATCTTATATATACAGGGTGATAAAATGGTCGCAGTACACCCTTTTGTTTCAAAAACTGTGCAGGAAATGGGAAAACTGAATACTCCAGTAAGGTATGGGTGAGGTGGGCTATCTTTTAGGGTATGTACCGAACATGAGCGCCATCTTGAAGTTGGCCATCTTGAATCTAAGTCAGTTTTTTCAAATGGAAAGGAGGTCGTGTGACATGTGAAACAACATCAGAATTTGCTGAACAGTTTATTGCTGCAAACAGATTTGAAATAGCAGTTATAGTTCAAAAGGTACAACTCTTTTTTTAGTTGCAGGTAACTGAAGATGGCTTTGACAAAAGAGGAGAGAATTGAGGTCATTTTAATGTCTGGAGTACGATGTTTCCGTGTCATAGCTGCAGATTTTAACAACCGGCACCCAGAAAGACCTCCAATTTCACATAACACTTAGATGTTCAGTACCCTCCAATCTTCATTACAAAGATCACAGTAACTGCTCTCGCCACGCAGCGGGCTCAGTGTCTCGCTGCAGTCACCGCTATTCAGAGGTCAGGATCCCAGCGTCGGTATTGTGAACCGCATGCCAAATAAATGACCAAGAAGCAGCATGAGTACCATGATAGTTATTCTGATCACGTGCATTTCATTCACAGCAAGTCAGGCTCTGCTTGTGCTCAGATGAAGCATAAAAATGCAGAACGGTGGTATTTCCCTAATTAATGTGTGCTAAATAATAATAATAGAGGAGGAATGAATGTAACACATACAACTCCCATTGCCTTCATTGGTGCACAGAGAAGGGGCAAATTAGGAAGGAATTATGGACCTTATTCAGTAAGGATTTCAAATTATGCTAAAAAGCAGAATTTGCAATCCTTTCACTTGCATGCTGGGGCCACCCATCGCAAGGCATGGCCGCCCAGCATACTAACCGCAGTCACCCCCCTCTGCAACCACGGTAAAATTGCGGTCGCACTGCAATTTCAGCGTGTTCTCAGAAAGTAAGGAAGCCCATGGCACGCCCCCGTTCACACCACCAAGCCTCCGTTTTCGTGACGCCGCCCCCAGAACGCACCGTCTCCACCTAGAAAATAGAGCGTTGCCGCCCCACTCATACCCCGTGGACGCCTATGCATGATTGACAGGCAAAGGCATTTGCGTTTACTGCGAGGCGCTCGCAGTTAATGCAGTTGCATGTGCAGGATGTGCCCTTCACATGCGCCCGCATCATAATGTATTTTTGGCGGTTGGATTGCGACTTGCAATCCAACCAGAATAGGGTCCTATATGCAGATTTAAACTGATTTCAATGTCATCATACAGTATAAGCAGTAGTAGAGAAGTGTGGGGATGGAAAGCAGCTTATACACCCTAATATACTAGCATACTTCTTTAGAATGTCTGCTTTAAAATGTCCATAAGGAAGCAATGAATGAAATGCCCATAATTTTATTATTATGCCATGGAAGATGAGATCTTCCTGAGATCAAAAAGAAGAAATCTTTAGAACAAAGGACTCCTCCTTTCCCCACGTACATTCAGTATTCTCCACTTGTTTATTCACTCATGTTTCCATCTTTTGAAGTGCATACTGTCTATATTTTCGACCCATTCTCTCGGTGTATTGCTGTGTTCTGTCATTCCCAAGGATTACTCAAGCAACATGTTTCTGCCTGGCTTCCTCATTTTTCATTCTTTGACAACCCCAACATCATCTTTGTTGATTTTAACTTATCCATTGATGATGTCCCTAAACTATTCTTTTTAACCTGCCCTCGCAGATTTTCCCACTTAGCCTACCATTCTACTCACTGTGATAGCCTAGGCACTCCATGTATCTTTTTCTAATAACTGTTCAGTTACTGATTTCTTCAACACCACTTTCCTTCTCTCAAAACATCTCCTGATCATCTATGCTTTCTGCTAGACTCTTTGCCTTCCTTTCAAACCCACCCAAGCCTTCACATAACTGTGGAAATCTCAGTCGTTAGGCCTCAACTATTTTGACCCTCAAACTCTCTTCAACAAGTTTTCTTTGCAATTCCTACGTTTTTCTTTCCCAATCTGGCAGTCACATATCTTAATCACACCCTAGCCTGAGAGCACTTGTTCAAATGGCTCTAGCACTTCTTTAGCTATGTCCTTAGCAGTGATACGCACAAAAGAAATGTGCTGCCATTAAAAACTTTCCCCCAAAGTGTTGGACTTCTCATGACGTCTCACAAATACTGCTATTGGCCACATTTGCTAGTACTTTGCCCACTAGCAAACACATTTAACCTCAAATGCCTCTTTAATACATGTAAACCTCATCTCAGCTCTCCCACACCAACCTTCCTGAACCAAGAACTTCCTTCCTCAAGGACAAGATTGACAAGATCTAATAGGAAAGGTATCATTTCCTAAATCCTGTGGGAACTACTAATCATTTGATCCAACAAATGAAAACAATGTATCTCTCATTTTCTTTTTCTCCCACTCTACTACCTATCTACTTCACCCTACCTCAAAAATAATTCACTGTCTCTGATTATCCCAGGTTTTACTAAAGTTTGTAATCTCCCTTTCCCAGACTACCATTCAATCTCCCAATTCCCATGCCACTCCCAGCTCCTTGAGAGGTTTGCCTTCACAGATCTCTTGTTTTCTTCCCTTACACAAACTACTGGACCCTCTTCCACCAGGTTTTCATTCCCAGCAATTCAGAAACACTTCAAACTTCAATCAAAGTAAATATTATAGGGCCTAATTCAGATCTGATCATAGATGTGCTAAATCTGATACATCTACGATCAGTTACTCTGACATGCGGCGGACACCTAGCACAGGGCTACCCCCCCCCCCCCCCCCGCACGGGTACAAAAGCATTACACGGCGGCCCTGCCAATGGCATTCTACCACCATTGGCATGCCCCCTCACGCCCACGATCGTCTCTGCCTGTCAATCAGGCAGAGGCGATTGCAGCTCTCCACAAAGTAATTCAGACTGCGATCGCTGCCGCTGCAGCAATGCAGTCTGAATTACCCCCATAGGCCACTATTCACTTCTTATGGAACATCTAACATTGTCAACCACTCATTTCTTTATCAAACATTGCCTTTCATATATCCTATCCTAGTTTTTATCTATCACAATGACCCTTCAGTGTTTCTTCTCTTGACCTGTGTACTGCATTTGTAGAACCACAGTTTGCACAGTTTCCAAAATGAATATGACTGTGGCAAAAGGGTAGGTGTTGCGGTAATGTTCTGGTAGGACTGGAAATATTAGGGACAAATTGCTTCAATTGCAGTTCATACCCTTTCCCACTGAGCAGAAAATATGAAGGGCATGATTTGTAGTTATGCCAGTTTTTGTAGGGTAAAAAAAAGCTTTTTCTCACACTGCGCTTGCCCAGAAATGTTCTAAAACAAACGTATGGAAGGTGCGGCTACTCAGAGACGGACACATATAATCCTTGTGACTATTGAGGTGTGACAGGGGAAGAAAGGAATGTTCTGATGGAACAAGAGAACAACAAGTGCATGTTCATGCAAATACGACTGAATTAGATATCTGTGCCCACATGACTGTTTCCGGCCGTAGAGATGAGCGCCGGAAATTTTTCGGGTTTTGGGTTTTGGTTTTGGGTTCGGTTCCGCGGCCGTGTTTTGGGTTCGACCGCGTTTTGGCAAAACCTCACCGAATTTTTTTTGTCGGATTCGGGTGTGTTTTGGATTCGGGTGTTTTTTTTAAAAAACACTAAAAAACAGCTTAAATCATAGAATTTGGGGGTCATTTTGATCCCAAAGTATTATTAACCTCAAAAACCATAATTTACACTCATTTTCAGTCTATTCTGAATACCTCACACCTCACAATATTATTTTTAGTCCTAAAATTTGCACCTAGGTCGCTGGATGACTAAGCTAAGCGACCCTAGTGGCCGACACAAACACCGGGCCCATCTAGGAGTGGCACTGCAGTGTCACGCAGGATGTCCCTTCCAAAAAACCCTCCCCAAACAGCACATGACGCAAAGAAAAAAAGAGGCGCAATGAGGTAGCTGTGTGAGTAAGATAAGCGACCCTAGTGGCCGACACAAACACCGGGCCCATCTAGGAGTGGCACTGCAGTGTCACGCAGGATGTCCCTTCCAAAAAACCCTCCCCAAACAGCACATGACGCAAAGAAAAAAAGAGGCGCAATGAGGTAGCTGTGTGAGTAAGATAAGCGACCCTAGTGGCCGACACAAACACCGGGCCCATCTAGGAGTGGCACTGCAGTGTCACGCAGGATGTCCCTTCCAAAAAACCCTCCCCAAACAGCACATGACGCAAAGAAAAAAAGAGGCGCAATGAGGTAGCTGTGTGAGTAAGATAAGCGACCCTAGTGGCCGACACAAACACCGGGCCCATCTAGGAGTGGCACTGCAGTGTCACGCAGGATGGCCCTTCCAAAAAACCCTCCCCAAACAGCACATGACGCAAAGAAAAAAAGAGGCGCAATGAGGTAGCTGTGTGAGTAAGATAAGCGACCCTAGTGGCCGACACAAACACCGGGCCCATCTAGGAGTGGCACTGCAGTGTCACGCAGGATGGCCCTTCCAAAAAACCCTCCCCAAACAGCACATGATGCAAAGAAAAAAAGAGGCGCAATGAGGTAGCTGTGTGAGTAAGATAAGCGACCCTAGTGGCCGACACAAACACCGGGCCCATCTAGGAGTGGCACCAGTGCCAGTTTAAGGTACATATAGGCCTTGAGCTGAAATTAAGGAAGGGCCTATTGTGTGCCTCGGCAGGAGGTGTGACAAGCGCTGCAGTGGTGTGACTAGTGATGTGGGGGTGTGATCAGTGTGGTGTGGGTGTGGTCTAAAAAGGGTGTGTGGCCTGTGCCATGTGAGTGACACAGTCACCACTTACTGACAGACACTATTTACTGACACACACAACACAAAGCTTTCTGACACAATCACCACTTACTGACAGACACTACTTACTAACACACACAAGCACAACACAAAACTTACTGACACAGACACCACTTACTGATAGATATTACTGACTGACACACACGCACAATACAGATACCACTTACTGACACAGACATTATTTACTGACACACACACACACACACACACACAACACAATACTTATACCGCTCTCACATCACAATGCCGGGTCCTACCTGGGAATTGGAAATGGGTCCATTCCTGGGTGGGACCCGGCATTTGACCATACACACCGCCAACCCGAGCCGGCAATTTGCCGGTTCAGGTTGCCAATCGTGGGCGGAGATGGAGTCGGCATCAGGGGCGGGTGCGGAGGCGGCGCTGGGAGATGAGATCATCTCCGAGCCGCCACTCCCTATGCAGTGAACGGGTCCCGGGTTGTATCAACCTGGGTGACCCGTTCAGACTGCACCTGACCTGGTATTTAACCCGGGAATAACCCTTCTTTATTCCCGGGTTGAATTACCGGGTCAGGCAACCCGGAATTCGCCAATGACCCCTTTCACAACGCACATCGAAACGTGTCGACCCGGCAATATACCCAGTCTATACCAGGTTATTTTTGTGGTGTGAAAGGGGTATTACTGACACAGACACCCACCACTTACTGACAGACATTACTTACTGACACACACAGTACAAAACCTACTGACAGACACTACTTACTGACACACACACACACACACACAACACAAAACTAACTGACATAGACACCACTTACTGACAGACACACACACAATGCAAAACATACTGACAAAAATACTACTTACTGACACACACGCACAACACAAAACTTTTTGACACTGACACCACTTACTGACAGACTTTACTGACACACAAACACAAAACTTACTGACACAGACACCATGCAAAATGTACTGACACAAACACTACTTACTGACAGACACTTCTTACTGACACCAGTGGTGCACACATAATTTTTTTCTCAGTGGTACTGTGCCTGCGCGCCGTGTGCATGGTCATATGTCATTAAGGATGTGACCATGTGACACTAGGTGGAGTGGTTATATATTATGTGAATCCATGGCACAGATACCCCCTGTCCCTGCGGACTAGAGACAAGGACAGCAGGATGTGACACTGGTTACAGAATAAAAAATATGACATATACGCTGTGTACCCAGCACTCATCCTGTTATGATGTGAATATTTGCTCCAGTGCCCTCCTTCAGTTTTTCAAGCTGTAGACAGAGTACAATGAGGCGTCACTCCCGAGTTTTGCTGGTGCAGTAAGATTTATTAAGTAAGATTCTGGATCAATAAATCTTACTGCACCAGCAAAACTCGGGAGTGCCGCCTCATTGTACTTGTGGGGCGGGGTCCCGACCATTAGAGTTACTTACCGGGGCATAGTATGAGTTGCCGGCGGTCGGGTCCCCGGCGGCCAGCATACCGGCGCTGGGATCCCGACCGCCGGCTTCCCGACAGCAGGGCGAGCGCTAATGAGCCCTTTGAGGGCTCGCTGCGCTCGCCACACTGCGGGCACGGTGGCGCGCGTAAGCACAACGCTATCCTCCCTCCAGGGGGGTCGTGGACCCCCAAGAGGGAGAAAAGGTGTCGGTATGCTGGTTGTCGGGATTCTGGCGCCGGTATAATGTGCACCGAGATCCCAACAACTGGTATACTGAATACCACCCACACACCGCTGGCCCGGCAGCCACTGTCACTTTTTCTCTGCCAGTCTGCCAGGTGCGGGAGGTTGATGACATGCTCCCAGCAGTCCTTTTCCTGGAAAAGGAAGAAGGTGCTGGCAGCAACTCCGAGCAAGATCTAGGAGCTTGGTGGTGGTGTTTTACAGTGTGGCGGGGGAATGGCGTACTGGCGGACACATTCTTAAAGGTACGCCGTCCCGGAGCGTACCGCCACACTTGCAGGACTGACTGACACACACACACACACACACACAACGCAAAACATACTGACACACACGGCACAACACAAAACTTACACAGACACCACTTACTGACACACACACAATGCAAAACTTACTGACACAGACACAATACAAAACTTACTGACACTACTTACTGACACACACACAACGCAAAACCTACTGACACTGACACTACTTACTTACACACACCTCAAAACTTACTGACATAGACACCACTTACATAGGAGACCTCAGGGCCTGGTGTGGGCTGCTACTCACATGGTTTTGCATGCCCCCTCAGCTCTGACAGGGACCAGTTTTCCTAAAAGATAGCAGCCTCCTGTCAAGACCCTTCCCCTCTTTCATGAGGCATGTTATTGTTGTGAAGCTGCAGCAGGAATGGTATACTGCAGCAAAAGCATTTATGTTTGGGTGGACAAGGGGGCGGGGCTTTGGACGGGCATGAGGGCGGAGCCTCGGAGCTATTTTCGAGGCTCCGCCCACATGTCCGTCCGAAGCCCCGCCCCCTCGTCCATCAAAACATAAATGCTTTTGCTGCATTATACCACTCCTGCTGCAGCTTATACAATAACATGCCTCATGAAAGAGGGGAAGGGTCTTGACAGGAGGCTGCTGTCTCGGAGCTATTTCCAAGGCTCCGCCCCCGTGCCCGTTCGAAACCCCGCCCCCTTGCAACACGAAGATGTCAAGAAGACACAGGCTGACCAGTTTGGGGTGGGGGTGAATGAGCAGCCGGAGGTGAGTGAGCTGCTGTATGTGCTGATAGGAAATTGTTTTTTTCCTGTCAGCACTGGCTACTGCCTGCACTGCAGAGGATCCTCTGGGCCTATTTTCAATGGGGGGCTTGGAGCTGCAGCTCCATCCGCCCCATTGTTAATCCGGCCATGAGTGGCACTGCAGTGTCACGCAGGATGTCCCTTCCAAAAAACCCTCCCCAAACAGCACATGACGAAAAGAAAAAAAGAGGCGCAATGAGGTAGCTGTGTGAGTAAGATAAGCGACCCTAGTGGCCGACACAAACACCGGGCCCATCTAGGAGTGGCACTGCAGTGTCACGCAGGATGGCCCTTCCAAAAAACCCTCCCCAAACAGCACATGACGCAAAGAAAAAAAGAGGCGCAATGAGGTAGCTGTGTGAGTAAGATAAGCGACCCTAGTGGCCGACACAAACACCGGGCCCATCTAGGAGTGGCACTGCAGTGTCACGCAGGATGTCCCTTCCAAAAAACCCTCCCCAAACAGCACATGACGCAAAGAAAAAAAGAGGCGCAATGAGGTAGCTGTGTGAGTAAGATAAGCGACCCTAGTGGCCGACACAAACACCGGGCCCATCTAGGAGTGGCACTGCAGTGTCACGCAGGATGGCCCTTCCAAAAAACATTCCACAAACAGCACATGACGCAAAGAAAAATTAAAGAAAAAAGAGGTGCAAGATGGAATTGTCCTTGGGCCCTCCCACCCACCCTTATGTTGTATAAACAGGACATGCACACTTTAACCAACCCATCATTTCAGTGACAGGGTCTGCCACACGACTGTGACTGAAATGACGGGTTGGTTTGGACCCCCACCAAAAAAGAAGCAATTAATCTCTCCTTGCACAAACTGGCTCTACAGAGGCAAGATGTCCACCTCATCATCATCCTCCGATATATCACCGTGTACATCCCCCTCCTCACAGATTATCAATTCGTCCCCACTGGAATCCACCATCTCAGCTCCCTGTGTACTTTGTGGAGGCAATTGCTGCTGGTCAATGTCTCCACGGAGGAATTGATTATAATTCATTTTAATGAACATCATCTTCTCCACATTTTCTGGATGTAACCTCGTACGCCGATTGCTGACAAGGTGAGCGGCGGCACTAAACACTCTTTCGGAGTACACACTTGTGGGAGGACAACTTAGGTAGAATAAAGCCAGTTTGTGCAAGGGCCTCCAAATTGCCTCTTTTTCCTGCCAGTATAAGTACGGACTGTGTGACGTGCCTACTTGGATGCGGTCACTCATATAATCCTCCACCATTCTTTCAATGTTGAGAGAATCATATGCAGTGACAGTAGACGACATGTCCGTAATCGTTGTCAGGTCCTTCAGTCCGGACCAGATGTCAGCATCAGCAGTCGCTCCAGACTGCCCTGCATCACCGCCAGCGGGTGGGCTCGGAATTCTGAGCCTTTTCCTCGCACCCCCAGTTGCGGGAGAATGTGAAGGAGGAGATGTTGACAGGTCGCGTTCCGCTTGACTTGACAATTTTCTCACCAGCAGGTCTTTCAACCCCAGCAGACTTGTGTCTGCCGGAAAGAGAGATCCAAGGTAGGCTTTAAATCTAGGATCGAGCACGGTGGCCAAAATGTAGTGCTCTGATTTCAACAGATTGACCACCCGTGAATCCTTGTTAAGCGAATTAAGGGCTCCATCCACAAGTCCCACATGCCTAGCGGAATCGCTCCGTGTTAGCTCCTCCTTCAATGTCTCCAGCTTCTTCTGCAAAAGCCTGATGAGGGGAATGACCTGACTCAGGCTGGCAGTGTCTGAACTGACTTCACGTGTGGCAAGTTCAAAGGGCATCAGAACCTTGCACAACGTTGAAATCATTCTCCACTGCGCTTGAGACAGGTGCATTCCACCTCCTATATCGTGCTCAATTGTATAGGCTTGAATGGCCTTTTGCTGCTCCTCCAACCTCTGAAGCATATAGAGGGTTGAATTCCACCTCGTTACCACTTCTTGCTTCAGATGATGGCAGGGCAGGTTCAGTAGTTTTTGGTGGTGCTCCAGTCTTCTGTACGTGGTGCCTGTACGCCGAAAGTGTCCCGCAATTCTTCTGGCCACCGACAGCATCTCTTGCACGCCCCTGTCGTTTTTTTAAATAATTCTGCACCACCAAATTCAAGGTATGTGCAAAACATGGGACGTGCTGGAATTTGCCCATATTTAATGCACACACAATATTGCTGGCGTTGTCCGATGCCACAAATCCACAGGAGAGTCCAATTGGGGTAAGCCATTCCGCGATGATCTTCCTCAGTTGCCGTAAGAGGTTTTCAGCTGTGTGCGTATTCTGGAAAGCGGTGATACAAAGCGTAGCCTGCCTAGGAAAGAGTTGGCGTTTGCGAGATGCTGCTACTGGTGCCGCCGCTGCTGTTCTTGCGGCGGGAGTCCATACATCTACCCAGTGGGCTGTCACAGTCATATAGTCCTGACCCTGCCCTGCTCCACTTGTCCACATGTCCGTGGTTAAGTGGACATTGGGTACAGCTGCATTTTTTAGGACACTGGTGACTCTTTTTCTGAGGTCTGTGTACATTTTCGGTATCGCCTGCCTAGAGAAATGGAACCTAGATGGTATTTGGTACCGGGGACACAGTACCTCCAACAAGTCTCTAGTTGGCTCTGCAGTAATGATGGATACCGGAACCACGTTTCTCACCACCCAGGATGCCAAGGCCTCAGTTATCCGCTTTGCAGTAGGATGACTGCTGTGATATTTCATCTTCCTCGCAAAGGACTGTTGGACAGTCAATTGCTTGGTGGAAGTAGTAAAAGTGGTCTTACGACTTCCCCTCTGGGATGACCATCGACTCCCAGCAGCAACAACAGCAGCGCCAGCAGCAGTAGGCGTTACACGCAAGGATGCATCGGAGGAATCCCAGGCAGGAGAGGAATCGTCAGAATTGCCAGTGACATGGCCTGCAGGACTATTGGCATTCCTGGGGAAGGAGGAAATTGACACTGAGGGAGTTGGTGGGGTGGTTTGCGTGAGCTTGGTTACAAGAGGAAGGGATTTACTGGTCAGTGGACTGCTTCCGCTGTCACCCAAAGTTTTTGAACTTGTCACTGACTTATTATGAATGCGCTGCAGGTGACGTATAAGGGAGGATGTTCCGAGGTGGTTAACGTCCTTACCCCTACTTATTACAGCTTGACAAAGGCAACACACGGCTTGACACCTGTTGTCCGCATTTCTGTTGAAATACTTCCACACCGAAGAGCTGATTTTTTTGGTATTTTCACCAGGCATGTCAGTGGCCATATTCCTCCCACGGACAACAGGTGTCTCCCCGGGTGCCTGACTTAAACAAACCACCTCACCATCAGAATCCTCCTGGTCAATTTCCTCCCCAGCGCCAGCAACACCCATATCCTCCTCATCCTGGTGTACTTCAACACTGACATCTTCAATCTGACTATCAGGAACTGGACTGCGGGTGCTCCTTCCAGCACTTGCAGGGGGCGTGCAAATGGTGGAAGGCGCATGCTCTTCACGTCCAGTGTTGGGAAGGTCAGGCATCGCAACCGACACAATTGGAGTCGGACTCTCCTTGTGGATTTGGGATTTCGAAGAACGCACAGTTCTTTGCGGTGCTACTGCTTTTGCCAGCTTGAGTCTTTTCATTTTTCTAGCGAGAGGCTGAGTGCTTCCATCCTCATGTGAAGCTGAACCACTAGCCATGAACATAGGCCAGGGCCTCAGCCGTTCCTTGCCACTCCGTGTGGTAAATGGCATATTGGCAAGTTTACGCTTCTCCTCCGACAATTTTATTTTAGGTTTTGGAGTCCTTTTTTTACTGATATTTGGTGTTTTGGATTTGACATGCTCTGTACTATGACATTGGGCATCGACCTTGGCAGACGACGTTGCTGGCATTTCATCGTCTCGGCCATGACTAGTGGCAGCAGCTTCAGCACGAGGTGGAAGTGGATCTTGATCTTTCCCTAATTTTGGAACCTCAACATTTTTGTTCTCCATATTTTAATAGGCACAACTAAAAGGCACCTCAGGTAAACAATGGAGATGGATGGATACTAGTATACTTATGGATGGACTGCCGAGTGCCGACACAGAGGTAGCTACAGCCGTGGACTAACGTACTGTGTCTGCTGCTAATATAGACTGGATGATAATGATATGAAATCAATATATATATGTATGTATATATAATATCACTAGTACTGCAGCCGGACAGGTAGATAATATATTTATTAGGTAATGATGACTGATGACGGACCTGCTGGACACTGTCAGCTCAGCAGCACCGCAGACTGCTACAGTAAGCTACTATACTATAGTAGTATGTACAAAGAAGAAAGAAAAAAAAAAACCACGGGTAGGTGGTATACAATTATGGATGGACTGCCGAGTGCCGACACAGAGGTAGCTACAGCCGTGGACTACCGTACTGTGTCTGCTGCTAATATAGACTGGATGATAATGATATGAAATCAATATATATATGTATGTATATATAATATCACTAGTACTGCAGCCGGACAGGTAGATAATATATTTATTAGGTAATGATGACTGATGACGGACCTGCTGGACACTGTCAGCTCAGCAGCACCGCAGACTGCTACAGTAAGCTACTATACTATAGTAGTATGTACAAAGAAGAAAGAAAAAAAAAACCACGGGTAGGTGGTATACAATTATGGATGGACTGCCGAGTGCCGACACAGAGGTAGCTACAGCCGTGGACTAACGTACTGTGTCTGCTGCTAATATAGACTGGATGATAATGATATGAAATCAATATATATATGTATGTATATATAATATCACTAGTACTGCAGCCGGACAGGTAGATAATATATTTATTAGGTAATGATGACTGATGACGGACCTGCTGGACACTGTCAGCTCAGCAGCACCGCAGACTGCTACAGTAAGCTACTATACTATAGTAGTATGTACAAAGAAGAAAGAAAAAAAAACCACGGGTAGGTGGTATACAATTATGGATGGACTGCCGAGTGCCGACACAGAGGTAGCTACAGCCGTGGACTAACATACTGTGTCTGCTGCTAATATAGACTGGATGATAATGATATGAAATCAATATATATATGTATGTATATATAATATCACTAGTACTGCAGCCGGACAGGTAGATAATATATTTATTAGGTAATGATGACTGATGACGGACCTGCTGGACACTGTCAGCTCAGCAGCACCGCAGACTGCTACAGTAAGCTACTATACTATAGTAGTATGTACAAAGAAGAAAGAAAAAAAAAAACCACGGGTAGGTGGTATACAATTATGGATGGACTGCCGAGTGCCGACACAGAGGTAGCTACAGCCGTGGACTACCGTACTGTGTCTGCTGCTAATATAGACTGGATGATAATGATATGAAATCAATATATATATATGTATGTATATATAATATCACTAGTACTGCAGCCGGACAGGTAGATAATATATTTATTAGGTAATGATGACTGATGACGGACCTGCTGGACACTGTCAGCTCAGCAGCACCGCAAACTGCTACAGTAAGCTACTATACTATAGTAGTATGTACAAAGAAGAAAGAGAAAAAAAAACACGGGTAGGTGGTATACAATTATGGATGGACTGCCGAGTGCCGACACAGAGGTAGCTACAGCCGTGGACTAACGTACTGTGTCTGCTGCTAATATAGACTGGATGATAATGATATGAAATCAATATATATATGTATGTATATATAATATCACTAGTACTGCAGCCGGACAGGTAGATAATATATTTATTAGGTAATGATGACTGATGACGGACCTGCTGGACACTGTCAGCTCAGCAGCACCGCAGACTGCTACAGTAAGCTACTATACTATAGTAGTATGTACAAAGAAGAAAGAAAAAAAAAACCACGGGTAGGTGGTATACAATTATGGATGGACTGCCGAGTGCCGACACAGAGGTAGCTACAGCCGTGGACTAACGTACTGTGTCTGCTGCTAATATAGAGTCTAGACTGGATGATAAATTATTGATAATGAGATGAAATCAATATAATATCACTAGTACTGCAGCCGGACAGGTACTATATATATTTATTATGTAATGACTGATGACGGACCTGCTGGACACTGTCAGGTCAGCAGCACCGCAGACTGCTACAGTAAGCTACTATAGTAGTATGTATAAAGAAGAATGAAAAAAAAAAAAACCACGGGTAGGTGGTATACAATATTATATATATATATATATATATTATATACAATTATATATATATATATATATATATATATATATTAAACTGGTGGTGATTGATTATTAAACTGGTGGTCAGGTCACTCACGTTGCAACTTGCAACTAGTACTCCGAGTCCTAAGCAGACAATCACAAAATATATTATTATACTGGTGGTCAGTGTGGTCACAACAATGGCAGTGTGGCACTGACTCTGGCAGCAAAAGTGTGCACTGTACGTTATATGTACTCCTGAGTCCTGCTCTCAGACTCTAACTGCTCCCCACTGTCAGTGTCTCCCCCACAAGTCAGATAATACAATACACTTACAGTCACACTATCTAATCTATATCACTTCAGCAAGTAGTATAGTAGTATAGTAGTACTCCTCCTAATAATGCTCCCCAAAATTACTACTACTGTGTCTCTCTCGTCTCTACTGTGTCTCTCTCTTCTCTAAACGGAGAGGACGCCAGCCACGTCCTCTCCCTATGACTCTCAATGCACGTGTGAAAATGGCGGCGACGCGCGGCTCCTTATATAGAATCCGAGTCTCGCGATAGAATCCGAGCCTCGCGAGAATCCGACAGCGGGATGATGACGTTCGGGCGCGCTCGGGTTAACCGAGCAAGGCGGGAAGATCCGAGTCGCTCGGACCCGTGAAAAAAAACATGAAGTTCGGGCGGGTTCGGATTCAGAGGAACCGAACCCGCTCATCTCTAGTATGTGTCTGACTCCTGGTGTAACTATTGGTAATGATTATGGTGAAGAAAATGTTGGGCGCATCTGATTGGCTGCTTGGATTCACCCTACATGATGCTACTGGGAATTTAGGCTAACGTCACCTATAGCTAAAAAATGATTGTCTGCTACCCACTCAGCAGAGGTTCCTTCACTCGTAGCTGCTAGCTATTTAAACGCATTTAACCGTTGTGGGTTGAGATGGAGATCTTATAAACAAATGAAAACTTATGTGCCTGTAAAATAACACAGTAGGAATTGCAGAGAAAAAGTTAGGGGTGAATGGGGAAATTGGTGACAGTTGAATCTCCACCACTTTATTTATGACAACACGTGACAGTACCATATATAAAAACTGCTCCAAACTCTTTCATTGTCATTTTTTTGGTACCCCACATCGTATTTCTCATATCTATGATGGTAAATGCGATATGGCTGAATTTACAAAAAAAAAGCCAGAGACAGAAGACTTCGTTGGCAAGTGAGTCACCGCCCTCCCTGGCAAGCGGGGAGCCGGTCTGAAGATAGCGGCAACAGGGTAGGGAGCGCAGTACTAACTGCACTCCGGGGCTCAGCGGTACATAGTGCGGCACTGTGAGGGGCGCCCCGAGCCAGCGCCTATACCCTCCACTGGTCAGCAAGCCTGTCAGGGTCCCAGGATCGCTGCCAGCAGAAATCCTCAGCCCAGAATAATATAATGAAAAGCGGGGAGCAGCACCATGTTCTGGGGGCGGAGCTTCTCCTCAGAGCGGACCCAGCAGCGTTCAGCGCCATTTTCCTGCCTGCAGTTCCTGTACAACAGACGCTGACAGGGAGAGCTGTCCCTCCAAGCAACTCCAGCTATCTGGTGCGGTACCATAGGGTTGTAGAAGGGGGGGGGGGGGGGGGCTGTGTAATGTCTGTGTAGTCTATTAAGGTACACAAACAGTGCTGGTAGTTTCATTAGTTCTACCTCAAAAAGCGCTGTGTGTGGGTTGGCTCCAATCTCTGTGTCTCTCTGTGGCATACTTGGGGGGAAACTGTGTCTGACATTTCCGTGTGTGTGTGTGTTTAATATCTCACATGGCCATGTCTAGGGACTCTGTCTCATATGCCGCAGAAGATGTTTCCTCTCAGGAGGGATCCATTCCATGCATGTACACAGGATTGTAGTCCTTGGAATCCAACCAGAATAGGGTCCCATATCTATAATGGTAAATGCGATATGGCTGAATTTACAAAAAAAAAGTGAAAAAAACACAGCAGTGTGCCCTGTGATAATAACGCCAGGTCCAGCTGCCGTAATCACAGGGCAGCACTGCGATAAGCAGCCTTTTGCACAGCTTTCTCTGCCCCTGGCAGAGAAAGCTGTGCGGGGACCAGGCTCCAGTGATCAGCTCTGTGTGTCACAGACACACAAGCTAATCGCCTTTAAAAAAAACAAAAAAATAAAAACATACTTACCTGTCCCAGGAGCCGGGATCGGTGCTCCGGTGAGCGCTGCTGGGCAGCTACTATAATCACAGTGCAGCACTGCGATAAGAAGCATTTTGCACAGCTTTCTCTGCCCCCGGCAGAGAAAGCTGTGCAGGGACCAGGCTCCGGTGATCAGCTCTGTGTGTCACAGACACACAAGCTGATCACCTTTAAAAAATAACAAAAAAAACACATACTTACCAGTCCCAGGAGCCGGTATCGGTGCTCCGGTCAGCGCCGCCGGGCAGTGGGTCCTCCATGTGCTATGCTGTGACCCCTTTGCAGTAAAGTGACGCTGCAAAGCAGCAGCTCACTTACCAACACCGGGGTGTCACAGCAAAGAGGCAGTCTTCTGGAAGCAGTGGACACCGGCTCCTGGGACTGGTAAGTATACATCCGGGGTATGGTGTTCAGCGTGGGGGTAGTTGTGATGGGGAGGGCATCCCGGCGGCGGCATATAGCAACAGACGGCGGCTCATGCGCAGCAGGACATCGGGTGTTTTTCATAAAATTATGCTGTGGAGAGGCATCGCAAGCTCTGTCCTTGCATGCGATAATTGATACATCCAGGGCCGTCTTTACAGCAGTGTAGGCCCCTGGGCAAAGCAATGCACTGGGGCCCTTACCCACCCTGCAGCGGTATGGGTGGGAGGTGCTATCAGCGGCAGCTTTGATGTTCCGGGGATGGTAGGGGGTGTTCTATCTTCTGCTCAGCATGTAGGACCTGGAGCAGTAATTTCTGCTAATTACTCTTTCTCTTACGTCCTAGAGTAGGGGTGGGCAAAATGCGGCCCGCAAACCGATCCTGTCCGGCCCACTGCCTCCCACCAGCGAGCAATGACAAGCGGCCCGAACGGCTGAGCTGCTTGTCATTGCTCTGAGCTGCAGTACCTCCAAGCTGCCGGCGGCGCCTCTCTCCCCTGCTGCGTTGTAGCAGCCTCCTCCTCCTCCCGTCCACAGTGACAACGGCTGGGTTCAGCCGAAAAGGGGCGAAGCTACGTGTCGACGAGGGGGCGGGGCTACACGGGACCTCCGGGGGCGGAGCTACACGGGACAAGAGCCAGACTTGTACAGAACAGATACATCCTTCCTGCCACTGCCAGCCAGCCAGATCAGTAAAGATAATGGGAAAAGTGAGTGAGAGAAAGAAAGGTGGTGTGTGTGTGTGTGTGTGTGTGTGTGTGTGTGTGTGTGTGTGTGTGTGTGTGTGTGTGTGTGTGTGTGTGTGTGTGTGTGTGTGTGTGCGCGCGGGCAGTGGCGTCAGTCTGTTTTTAGGTTTGGGGGAGAGATCTTTAGCTCTCGCTGTACCAACCCCTCCTGTGTTCTGTCACCATGTCACCCCCGTGTTCTGTCACGTATAACCCCCCCGTGTTCTGTCACTGTCACCCCCCCGTGTTCTGTCACCGTGTCACACACCCCGTGTTCTGTCACTGTCACCCCCCCGTGTTCTGTCACTGTCACCCCCCCCGTGTTCTGTCACCGTGTCACCCCCCATGTTCTGTCACCGTGTCACCCCCCGTGTTCTGTCACCATGTCACCCCCCCGTGTTCTGTCACCGTGTCACCCCCACCGTGTTCTGTCACCATGTCACCCCCGTGTTCTGTCACGTATAACCCCCCTGTGTTCTGTCACTGTCACCCCCCCACGTGTTCTGTCACCGTGTCACACCCCCCATGTTCTGTCACTGACCCCCCCCCGTGTTCTGTCACCGTGTTCCCCCCCCCCCCCCGTGTTCTGTCACCGTGTCACACACCCCATGTTCTGTCACTGTCACCCCCCCGTGTTCTGTCACCGTGTCATCCCGCCCATGTTCTGTCACCGTGTCACCCCCCCCGTGTTCTGTCACTGTGTCACAACCCCCGTGTTCTGTCACCGTGTCACACCCCCGTGTTCTGTCACCGTGTCACACCCGTGTTCTGTCACGTATAACCCCCCCATGTTCTGTCACTGTCATGCCCCCCCGTGTTCTGTCACCGTGTCACCCCCCCCATGTTCTGTCACTGTCACCCCCCCGTGTTCTGTCACCGTGTCACACCCCCCGTGTTCTGTCACCGTGTCACACCCCCCCGTGTTCTGTCACCGTGTCACCCCCCCGTGTTCTGTCACCGAGTCACCCCCCCCCGCCCCATGTTCTGTCACCGAGTCACCCCCACCGTGTTCTGTCACTGTGTCACCCCCACCGTGTTCTGTCACCGTGTCACCCCCACCGTGTTCTGTCACCGTGTCACACACCCCGTGTTCTGTCACTGTCACCCCCCCTCCCCGTGTTCTGTCACTGTGTCACACCTTTCCCCAGGGGCCATAAGACACTGGATAATTTGCTTGCTGCACAATAATTATCCTAAATAAAATGTTAATGTGTAAAAGGGGGCTCTACCTGCTGTAATGTGTAAAAGGGGCTCTACCTTCCATACTGTGTAAAAGGGGCTCTATCTGGTGTAATGTGTGTAAGTGGCGCAATTTGAATAATGGAGACTATTGTGCAGCCTAATATGAATCTGTATTATTTTTTGCCCACACCCCTTCCACATGAAGCACGTCCCTATATTTTTGGCAAGTGGGGAGAGCTGCTATTTTGTATGTGGCCCTCGGATACTGACAGGAAATGTCAAGTGGCCCCTCAGCTGAAATAATTGCCCACCCCTGTCCTAGAGGATTAGTACCATGGGGAATAGACGGGTCCACTAGGAGCCACTGGCACTTTAAGAGTTTAAGAGTGTCGGCTGGCTCCTCCCTCTATGCCCCTCCTACCAGACTCAGTTTAGAAAATGTGTCAGGAGGAGCCGGTCCCAGCTAGGGGAGCTCTCCAGAGATTCTCTAGTAAATGTTTTCTTAGAGTTTATTATTTTACAGGGAGGCTGCTAGCAACAGCCTCCCTGCTTCATAGGACTAAGGAGGGAGTAGTGTCCACCCTGCGGGGTCTGAGCCACAATCTCCGTTGACAGGACACTGAGCTCCTGAGGGTGCTGATCGTTAGCTGCTCCAGGCGACCTCTCACTCCCGCAGCATGCTGCCATCCCCTTACAGAGCCAGAAGACTTTGTTGGCGAGTGAGTCACTCACCGCCCTCCCTGGCAAGCGGGGAGCCGGTGTGAAGAAGGGCGGCAACAGGGTAGGGAGCGCAGTACTAACTGCGCTCCGGGCCTCAGCGGTACATAGTGCGGCACTGTGAGGGGCGCCCTGAGCCAGCGCCTATACCCTCCACTGGTCAGCAAGCCTGTCAGGGTCCCAGGATCGCTGCCAGCAGAAATCCTCAGCCCAGCATAATATAATGAAAAGCGGGGAGCAGCACCATGTTCGGGGGGCGGAGCTTCTCCTCAGAGCGGACCCAGCAGCGTTCAGCGCCATTTTCCTGCCTGCAGTTCCTGTACAACAGACGCTGAGAAGGAGAGCTGTCCCTCCAACAAGCAACTCCAGCTATCTTGTGCGGTACCATGGGGTTGTAGAAGGGGGGGGGGGGGCTGTGTAATGTCTGTGTAGTCTATTAAGGTACACAGACAGTGCTGGTAGTTTCATTAGTTCTACCTCAAAAAGCGCTGTGTGTGGGTTGGCTCCAATCTCTGTGTCTCTCTGTGGCATACTTGGGGGGAAACTGTGTCTGACATTTCCGTGTGTGTGTTTAATATCTCACATAGCCATGTCTAGGGACTCTGTCTCATATGCCGCAGAAGATGTTTCCTCTCAGGAGGGATCCATTCTAGGGTAGCCAATACTGAGAATGAAACTCAGGTGTTGAAGAAGTCTATAGCAGTTTGGTCAGGCTCTGTCCCTATTCCTGCAAAATCCCCTAGCATGTTCCCACAGAAACGTAAACTTGCCCAAATTATGCAAGATGACACGAATACCGATTCTGATACTACAGATGGTGATGGGGAGGTGCTGAGGGGGGCGGCATCCCTTGCTAAGGGGGTGCAGCTCATGATTGAGGCCACTAGAGTTGTGTTAAACGTTATTGACACCACACCTGAGCAGGTTGAGGAGGCTTACTTCACTGAGAATAAGAAAGCCTCGCTAACCTTCCCTGCGTCTAAAGAACTAAACGCTATATTTGAAAAATCCTGGGAAAACTTGGAGAAAAAATTCCAGATCCCAAAAAGGGTTCTGGTTGCTTTTCCCTTCCCTGAGGAAGATAGGAAAAAATGGGAAAACCCACCCACTGTGGACGCATCTGTCTCCAGACTGTCTAAAAAGGTGGTTTTACCTGTCCCTGGATCTACAGTGTTAAAAGAACCGGCTGATCGTAAGATTGACACTACGCTCAAATACATTTACACTGCTTCAGGAGTGGCATTAAGGCCTACAATTGCCTGTGCATGGATTTCTAAAGCCATAGTAAAGTGGTCAGGCACATTACTAGAGGATTTGGATTCAATGGTTAGAAGTGACATTGAATTGTTTTTACGTAACATACAGGATTCTGGGTGGTTCATGGTGGAATCCATGAAGGACCTGGGTACCTGACTGCACGGATATCTTCCATGTCTGTCTCAGCTCGCAGGGGACTCTGGCTACGCCAATGCTCTGCAGACGCGGAATCTAGGACAAGTGTGGAGAACCTACCCTACACAGGTCAGGCTCTATTTGGGGAAGCGTTGGATGCGTGGATTTCCACGGCAACCGTGGGTAAGTCACCTTTCCTTCCCTCTGCTACACCTTGTATGAAGAAACCATTTTCTTCAGCTGCGCCGCAGTCCTTTCGGACCGCTAAGGCAAAAAAGTCCAAGCCTCCTATCACTATCTTTAGAGGTGGTCGGGCAAAATCCAAAAAGCCTGCACCCTCAGGCTCCCAAGACCAGAGACCTGCTTCTGGTTCCTCAAAATCCTCAGCATGATGGTGGACCTCAAAGCCTGGAGGATGGGCTGGTGGGTGCGAGACTCAGACGTTTCACACACATCTGGGTGTCATCCGGCCTGGATCCCTGGGTACAGGATATTGTGTCCCAGGGGTACAGACTGGAGTTTCAAGAAATCTCGCCTCACCGATTCTTCAAATCAGGATTGCCAGCCTCGCTGACAGACATGGCTATCCTACAGGAATCCATCCTAAAATTGTAAAGGTCACAGGTCATTGTCCTAGTTCCACCTCATATGCAAAACAAGGGTTACTATTTAAACCTTTTCGTGGTACCAAAACCGGATGGTTCGGTCAGACCAATTTTGAACTTGAAATCATTGAACCCTTACCTTAGGGTGTTCAAATTCAAAATGTAGTCTCTCAGAGCAGTGATTTCAGGTCTGGAGGAGGGAGAGTTTCTGGTTTCCCTGGATATCAAGGATGCGTACCTCCACATTCAGATTTGGCCGCCTCACCAGGCTTATCTCAGATTTGTACTGTTAGATAGTCACTATCAATTCCAGGCACTGCCATTCGGCCTCTCCACAGCACCGAGGGTGTTCACCAAGGTGATGGCAGAGATGGGTTCTCCTCCGCAGACAGGGAATGAACATAATCCCATATCTGGACGATCTGCTGATAAAGGCATCGTCCAGGGAGAGGATGTTGCAGTCCATTGTTCTCACGATTCATCTGCTCAGGGTACACAGTTGTATCCTGAATCTTCCAAAAACACATTTGGAGCCAACCAGGAGATTGTCTTTTCTGGGAATGATCCTCGACACGGAAGTGTAGAGAGTGTTTCTCCTGGAGGAGAAAGCATTGGTGATACAAACAATGGTCCGGGATGTCCTGAAGCCAGCTCGGGTGTCGGTTCATCAGTGCATTCGTCTTCTGGGGAAGATGGTGGCCTCTTACGAGGCTCTACAGTACGGAAGGTTTCATACTTGGCCCTTCCAACTAAATCTCCTGGACAAGTGGCCGGGATCTCATCTACACATGCACCAGAGAATACGTCTGTCGGCGAAAGCCAGGATTTCACTCCTCTGGTGGATGCAACTACCTCACCTTCTGGAGGGCCGCAGGTTCGGGATTCAGGACTGGGTCCTTCTAACCACAGATGCAAGTCTCCAGGGCTGGGGTGCAGCCACTCAGAGGGAAAACTTCCAAGGAAGGTGGTCAAGCCTGGAATCCAGCCTTCCAATAAACATTCTGGAACTAAGAGCTGCCTGCAATGGTCTTTTCCAAACGGCCCATCTTCTGCGAGATCGATTCAAGTGCAGTCGGACAATGTAAGGACAGTGGCTTAAATAAACCGACAGGGCGGAACGAAGAGCAGAGCTGCAATGTCAGAGGTAACAAGAATCATCCTCTGGGCAGAAAAACACGCGTTGGTGCTGTCAGCAATCTTCATTCCGGGAGTAGACAACTGGGAAGCGGACGTCCTCAGCAGACACGCTCTTCATCCAGGAGAGTGGGGACTCCATCCGGAGGTGTTCGCAGAGGTAACAGATATTTGGGGTGTACCTCAAATAGACATGATGGCCTCTCGTCTCAACAAGAAGCTTCGGCGGTATTGTTCCAGGTCGAGGGACCCACAAGCCGTGGCGGTGGACGCCCTAGTGACTCCGTGGTTGTTCCAGTCGGTATACGTGTTTCCTCCACTTCCACTAATTCCAAGAGTTCTAAAACTCATTAGGAGAACAAGAGTTCAGGCAATCCTCATTGATCCAGACTGGCCAAGAAGGGCTTGGTACGCGGATCTTCTGGATCTACTGCTAGAAGAGCCGAGGCCTCTTCCTATTTGGGAGGACCTGCTGCAGCAGGGGCCGTTCGATTATCAAGACATACCATGGCTACGTTTGACGGCAGGGAGGTTGAACGCTAAATATTAGCTCGGAAGGGCATTCCGAACAAGGATATTCCTACCCTGATACAGGCTAGGAAAGTAACGTCTAAACATTACCATCGTATTTGGAAAAATATGTATCTTGGTGTGAGTCCAAGAAGTTTCCTAAGGTGGAGTTTCAACTAGGACGGTTTTTCCTTTTCCTGCAAGCAGGTGTGGATACGGGCCTGAGGTTGGGATCCATAAAGGTCCAGATTTCGGCCCTATCCATTTTCTTCCCTGAGGTTCAGACTTTTCTGAAAGGAGTTCTGCACATCCAGCCTCCCTTTGTGCCAGCTACATCGCTCTGGGATCTTAACGTGGTGTTACAGTTCCTCCAATCGGATTAGTTCGAGCCTCTACCGGAGGTTGAGGTCAAATATTTCACATGGAAGCCTGTCACTTTGTTGGCCTTAGCTTCTCCTAGACGTGGGTCAGAGTTGGGGGCTTTGTCTTGTAAAAGCCCCTACTTGATCTTCCATGAAGATAGAGCTGAGCTCCGGACACGTCAGCAGTTCCTTCCGAAGGTTATGTCGGCATTTCATATCAACCAACCTATTGTGGTGCCAGTTGCTACTGACTCCTCAATTTCATCAAAATCCTTGGATGTTGTAAGGGCTCTGAAAATCTATGTGAAGAGGACTGCTCATCACAGAAAATCGGACTCTCTGTTTGTCCTGTATGATCCCAAGAAACTTGGGTGTCCTGCTTCTAAGTAGACGACCTCTCGCTGGATCAGGTTCACTATCCAGCATGCGTATTCTACGACAGGATTGCCGTGTCCTAAGTCTGTTAATGCCCACTCTACTCGTAAGGTGGGTTCTTCCTGGGCGGCTGCCCGGGGTGTCTCGGCTTTACAGCTTTGTCGAGCAGCTACTTGGTCTGGGTCGAACACGTTTGCAAAGTTCTACAAGTTCTATTTCGAGGACCTGAAATTTGGTCAATCAGTTCTGCAGGAGCCTCCGCGTTCTCACTCCCATTCTGGGAGCTTTGGTACATCCCCATGGTACTAATGTGGACCCCAGCATCCTCTAGGACATAAGAGAAAATAGGATTTTAATTACCTACTGGTAAATCCTTTTCTCGTAGTTCGTAGAGGATGCTGGGCGCCCGCCCAGCGCTTTGTGATCCTGCAGTGGTTACTTAGTTCAGTACTGCTTGGTTCTTGGTTAAGTACTGTTTTGTTACTTGGTTAAGTAATATTGTTCAGCTGTTGCTGATGTTTCAAGCTGGTTAGCTTGGTTTGCCTTGTGCGTGAGCTGGTGTGAATCTCGCCACTATCTGTGTAATATCCTTCTCTCGAAGTCGTCCGTCTCCTCGGGCACAGTTTCTAGACTGAGTCTGGTAGGAGGGGCACAGAGGGAGGAGCCAGCCCACACTCTCAAACTCTTAAAGTGCCAGTGGCTCCTAGTGGACCCATCTATACCCCATGGTACTAAGGTGGACCCCAGCATCCTCTACAGACTACGAGAAAAGGATTTACTGGTAGGTAATTAAAATCCTATTTTTACTGCACAGATGGTGGGAGGGAGAACACTAAACTGTAGTAGGGGCATTGGGCTGAATGAAGGGGCCCCGGTACATAACTTACAGTGTGTTAGGGAGTGTTTAATATGCAGGGGAGGGGTGGATAATATTCATAATTTTCTGGTGGGAGGGCAGCTTGCTTGATTGCAGATATTTCCAGTTCCTGGAAATAGATTTATTAGCTTTAATGGGATAAAAAATACTAGAGAGTGCCACCTTTCAGGAGATACTGGAGACTTGGGATCAGAGTTCAGGAGCCAGAGCAATCCACCAACAAAAATATAAAACTGCATACCAGGCGTGTGGAGTTGGAGCAGGGACCAGCTGCTGGAAGGCTGATATCTCTGGTTCTGGGCATAGCAGAGACAAGCTGCCAGATTTTGGAGTATACCCTCAGAAAAACTCTAAGTCAGACAGAACCCGAGTTACCTGGCTGGGAAGAGCAATTAACAGGCTCAGAGGGGGACCACTGCTTTCATTTCAGATATCTCAGGTTCTCCAGGTCCAATTTTAACAAATCTGGTACCCTTGGAAAGAAGGGACCATCAGCTATCAGCCTAAGGCCCTTAGACTCCTGGGGCACTTTGGTAAGTGCTCATTGAGCCCATATGAAAAGACGGCCCTGGATACATCCGTGCGATGTACTCAGTTATCGCATTGCAAGTTTGGGCAATCATCTGTCATCCGCATCATTGGATGTGGATGGTTATAAATCGGCCCCATAGTGTGACAGAAACAGCACAAATCTGACATTGGTTTAGAACTGCAGGACTGTTGCTGGAGAGAATCTAGGTCAGGTGTTGCTGTTAGCCAGAGTTGAGAAGCAGCTAATTGCAAGCACCTGTCAGTTTGCATTAAAAGAGTTTCAGACACAAGAAGCATTGCTACTGAGGATGGACAAGCTGCCCAGGTGATAGGTTAGGGGGTGGTGCTGTTAGGGGTCCTGGATGTTAGGTTCCACTGAACGGGTGTAGTATGGAATGCCGGCGGTCGGGCTCCCGACGACCAGCATACTGGCGCCGGAATCTCGACCGCCGGCATACCAACAGCTGGGCGAGCGCAAATGAGCCCCTTGCGGGCTACGCACGCCACGCTATCTATTCTCCCTCCAGGGAGGTTGTAGACCCACAAGAGGGAGACAAGATGTCGGTATGCCGGCGGTCGGGATTACGGCGCCAGTATGGTGTTCGCCGGGAGCCCGGTCGCCGGCAACCTGAAGACCACCCACTGAACTTGTGTTTGTGCATTTTGAAGACTCTGTGAACTCTGCTTTTCTGTAACTGACCTGTGAATCCTGCACCTGCTTGCGTAACTGCCTGTGGTAGAAAATAAACGTATCTTGGATTTTACTCCGGTCTATGTAACACTACATATAACACTCCCAGCTTCGGCACTCCACGGTATCCAATGTGATTAATCAGCCTGGTGCCCTCTTCTACAGAGCCTGCACAGCTGCAATATATATATATCATACTTGCCTACCTGACACTCTCCATGAGGGAGAAAATGCTCTGTTCCTGGACTTTCCTGGTAATGTATGATTGCCATCACCTGTGGTGAAACACCATTCTTATCAATTAACTAGCTCACCACAGGTGATGGCAATGGTACATTACCAGGAAAGTCCAGAAACAGAGCATTTTCTCCCTCATGGAGAGGGTCAGGTAGGCAAGCATGATATATATAGTGTATATATATATATATATATATATATACAGCAAAAAGAATCATGCAGCGGCACTCAGAGACTGGATCCCAATCGATGACGTGAAAAAAGGAACTTTAATCCATAACAACAGATAGGGTGAACCAACGTTTCGGGGCGCTGGGGCCCCTTTGTCAAGGTGACATCACCTTGACAAAGGGGCCCCAGCGCCCCGAAACGTTGGTTCACCCTATCTGTTGTTATGGATTAAAGTTCCTTTTTTCACGTCATCGATTGGGATCCAGTCTTTGAGTGCCGCTGCATGATTCTTTTTGCTGTATGTGTATTACTCCAGAGGGCACCTGAGCATTATTCATTTGGGGTGAGTGCCAGTTCTTTTCAAGATATATATATATATATATATATATAGTGCTAAAAGCTGGAGAGGGTTCCTGGGGTTGGACGGAAGAAGAGAGGGTGGGTTCTCCATCCATTTAAGCCCAGCCTGGTTCTTTGGGCTATTAGCCTCACTGAAGGTTAATTAGGGCTTTCAGCTGTATGGGTGTGTTAAAACGGCTGTCAGCCTGATCATTGCCTGGAGAAGACGGGAGACTATGGAGTCTCTATGAGCGATACCTGCTATTGAAATTCAGTGAGATGTGCCTTGTAAACTTCTTTTGTTGTTTTGTTTAGTGAGTTACGAATCGTTCTGTGTATAGTTAGCGTCGGGCGGCAAGGTATTTATTTTGATATTTATTTTCTTGTTTTTCTGCACAATAAAACTGGCTGAGGCCAGTTGCACCAAAACAACTGACTTGTATGATCTCTAAGACAGGAATTTTCAATAGTGAAGCACCATTTATTCAGGAACCATAATTAAAACCTAGAATCAGGGCATCATACCAGATAAAATGTGTATAATGCTCACCAATACAAGCTTTAAGTCAGGTATCTCCTGAGAACAGAAATCCACCATGAATGTCCTGGTCTGGGTCAGCTGTTATCCTCCAAAACTCCACCAATGCGTTTTGGCTCCTTGGAGCCTTTTTTCCATTTGAAACTGTGTATATTGTACTGTGTTGTCATGTGAAGTGGTGGAGATTCAACCATCACCAAGGTCCCCATTCACCCCAATTAGAGGTTGCGCTTTGTCTCTGCAAATTTTTAAACATAGTTAAAGTGTATGATATGGCTGACGGACAGTACTTTTTCATGCCCTGTTATGTCTATTTTTCTTATGCATGGAATGTGATGCTTCTGTCACTTGTACATAACACACAACTCTTGTCTGACTGTACTGTAATTAGTTTTTTTTTTCTCCAAGACCAGAGCTATTTTGTTTGTCATCAGGCCATATATTGTCCATGGGTTTAAATGTTATGCTTTGTATGTGGTTTTGTCTGTAGAAGTGATGTATATATTTTATAGCCTATTCAGCTTGTGCTCTATCTTTAACCCATGAATACGGATGACATGTCCGCTTAGGGTCACAACTGTGAATTACCTCCAACATGTGCAGCAAAGCAACAGGCGGAGATGAAGTCAGCGAACTCATTTATAAGTCAGATACTCTGAGTAAGTGATCCTGTAGAAAAGGTAGGTATACTCTAAGTGTGGGTTTGCATGGGTGTGTGGCAAGCATCTTAGATGCCCTACTGAGGTAGAGGAGAGGGGAAGCTACAGAATACTATATCAAGATCCAAAATCATCAGAATCATGCATTGTTCATCCTTCCCACGAGAATGCCCGGTGAGGCAGCCGTCTTTGGTATGCTGCATAGGTTTAGGTGGGCAGAATGAGCAATACATGGCAATGAGACATACAAGGGTAAAAATTAAAAGTGACTAAAAAGAATCCCACTGTATTAATAGTTCCATGTGTTTTCCATCCTGCCCATGAAAGTACTAGTAAAGACTGCCATCTCAGGTGCACTACGTAGGTTACAGTGGGCAAGATGAGCAGTTCAAAGACATAGAGGGGTGAGTCAGTGAGCAAGGAACACAGACAGGTGGGTTAGGATGAGAGCTGGTAGACTTTAGGTTTTGAGTGTCCATTTGAAGCTTTGGAGAGAGGGGGAGAGTACGATAGAGAGAGCTGAAGTGGGAGGGAGTAACACAAAATCCTGTGGGTGGCTATGGATTAAGGTGTTCAGCTGAGCAGAGCGAAGTGGGCTGGAGGGAGTGTGGATGGAGGTGAGGTTAGAGATGTAGGGGGAGAAAATTGGATAATAGCGAGTGTGAGGGATTTGAATTGAGTTAAATTGGAGATTCATCCAGAAGAACTTTACAGCTCAAGCATGTGGTTCTCTTATAACACCACGCAAAGGTCACAATGATGCACAAAATACCTGGCCTCTTCCTGCATTGGCACCAAGTATATTCCAAACTGAATATCAATCCTTCCACTTGGTCGCTGCACTAAGCAGTAGCATAAGCATTAAATTATCACACCTATGTCAATTTTAGGTACCCAAACTGGGATTGGCATAGGCGGGTCTTGGTGATTGGTCCACTGTATTATTGGCATTCCCAAATAATACTAAATGCAGTCATTGTATAGGGAACAATTTTATCACAATACTGCCCAAAGTAAAGTATTTGGCGCTTGGAGGGAGAATCTCTTGGAAACAATAAAAATATACACAAGTAAAGCTTTTGGAAACTAGTTAATTATCGATATAGACACACACACACACACACACACAAAAAAAAACAATTATAGCCACACACAAGAAACATTTCTAAGCAATAAATAACAACTGCCATTTCATAACATTCTTATAAGGTTGGGGATGATATCCAATTGTAAAGCAATACTCAGAGATTCCAAACATTGCTGGCAGCAATTTCTCTAAACGTGTAAATTAGGCAATCCTCTAATCAGTGTGCTTTGAAGTGGACGTTACACCCTAATGATGGGGCTACACTTTTTCTTAGGAGGCTTTTGATGTCATGGTATTTTTTACATAGCTGTCTTGATATAAGAAAAGCAAACCCAAGATAGGACACTAAAACAAAAAATGGTTAAATGGAAGAAGAGTTTAAGACTGCGGCTGAGTGATGTTGGCACTTCAAAGCTGGGCCAAACGAAATTGCTGCCGATTGCTCCACACAAAAGTGTTCCCTTGTGGATGACAGTGCATGGTGACAAAGTTCAATTGGCAACAGGAGCCAGGAAAGATCAAAGGCTCCCCATTGTAATTGTTTTGCTCCATGAAGAATTGCTCATTGTTAATAGTTCTCAAGCTTATACTGGCTCAAACCCGGAATCAGGAGCCTGTCTGCAGAGTCGCCCTACATTAGATACATTCTCTTAATGTGTGTCTTTGTTATTGTGTCTTAAAGGAATCTAAATTACTAATATAAAAGAGACAACTGGTAATATGAACAACAAAAAAAGTGCCAATCTGAAAGTTGAACATTAAACGTAGAAAAATATGTCACATACAGACGGCAGGGAATACACCGCTGCCATGGCAAGCAATAGGAACACGTACTGCAGCCCAAGCTGAATTCCAAACCTCGTATACATATGAAAATTCAATAGGAGGAGTCAAGATTTCTAGCCCTGCAAATAGTAGCCGTATCCAGCGGAATATTATTTTAGGAAAATCAGAGATTGAATACTGTTATAGATATATACACTAATGGCCATTTGGAGAAATTATCTTTTTAAATAAATGTATTCAAAGATTCAAGATAGACATGTATATAGGGATGTGGTTATGTGACCGCCGGTCACCATACTGACGCCAGAATCCCGAGCGGGGGAAAACCCGACAGTCGGCATGCCGACTAACAGGGACTATTCCCACTCCTGGGTGTCCATGACACCCATAGAGTGGGGATAGAACCTGTGGCGAGCGCAGTGAGCCACCGAGCCCTCTGCATGGCGAGCGCCAGTCATGGGCATCAGTAGTGTATCTACTTTGCTGCTAGTAGTTTGCTCAACTGGGATGCGGAGTCTACTTGTATATCCAGTATTCACCACAGACTCAGCGAGAAGGTATATTACTGACAAGAGCAGTCCAAAGCAGTAATGAAATGTAATTGGGATGAGGCCAAAAGTCAGTATGTTTGTTAAATCACCATTAGGGACACTTCAGAGTTGCACGCAAATGCATCTACGGGCAATTAAAAGTTATACGCATCTTAGTTGCATCTGTACTTACAGCTGAATGGGATCAAATGGATAGTAATGGGGTGAGGGCGTAATGGATGTGTAGATGGAATTGCTATTTACTAAGCCTTCAACGGAGGTAAAGTGGACAGAGATAAAGTCCCAGCCAATCATCTCCAAACTGCCATTTTTCAAACACAGCCTGTAACATGGCAGTTAGGAGCTGATTGGCTGGGACTTTATGTCTGTCCACTTTACCTCCATCAAAGGCTTAGTAAATAGATCCCCGAGTTTGAAAAATGACAGTAAGGAGCAGGGGTGGATTGGGAATTTAAAGTGGCCCTGGAATTGTTTTTCCAAAAGTGGCCCTAGGTTGTCTTTCTAGAACTGTGAAATTTGTACTTTGCCCAGAAAAGGGGTGTGGTCTTGTGGAAAAGGGCATGACCTTGCATGAAATGCCATGCCATGCCCGCTAGCCAGTTCCCCATTTTCGTTACCTTGGAGGTATGCCCAGTACTCCATTAACTGCTAGATATGTTCCCAGTCCCTCTCTCCAGTAAATGGACTCTGCAATCATGTGCACAGCATATATTCATTGCTTGCTCTGCTAAGAAGAGCAGCGGGTGAGAGGGTACCTCCCAACATTGGCGTATCTATAAAGGGTGCAGTGTGTGCAGGGCACACTGGCCCCGGAGTCCAGGGGGGCCCACACCGCACACACTGCACCCATTTGTTTAATACTTACCTCTCTGGAGTCCCCCATCTGACCCATCCCTTCTCAGCAGCGCAATAGAGTCTGAACACTAAGGGGAACAGACTATATTGCGCCTGCTGAAAACTCTGGAAACGTGGCATGGCGGCCATTTTTCTAGAGTTTCGCGTATGCGCATTAGGTAAATCTTTGGAAAAATGGCCGCCCACCATGTTCCCGGAGGTTTGCGCATGCACAATAGAGTCTATGCTCAGACTCTATGGCTGCTGAGGAGAAGGACGGCACCGCCAGGGGACTCCGGAGAGGTAAGTATTAAATCCTTGTGCCTCGGTCAGAGAGGAGGGTGCCCCTGATGCAGGAGGCTGCACACGTGCCTCCTCCTCTTTTAAAATGCCCCTGCCTCCCTATCTCCCTCCCCATCGCATGGGGAGCTCTGTCTCACAAGACAAGTAAGTCCTCATTTTTCGATGTTAAAGAGATCCTCCGCAGAATGCTCTGCTTGCAATGATAGGCTCAGTAAGGCTGCCTGTCATGCAAGAGTGTCACTGCTTGCAGGGTCGATTCTAGACCAAATTGAGCCCAGGGTAAAAAAAAAATCCTTTTGGCTCCCCACTTAAAAAAAAATCTATACTATTTTTGTGGGTACTTAAAATAAAAATATACCTTACGTATGTGGTGATTTCTCTGCGTGTAACCTCTGAAGAAATTGTTCCTCCCAGGGCAGACAGTGGCCCGGAAGCTGCCTGTTTGCATAGGGATAAGCCAATATCATCCTCGTGCAACAGAGGTTCAACCACATAATACATAGTAACGGAAGTTTTGGGGCAAAATGTGAGTTTTTCTGATCAAACAATTTTACAGTAATAAAATATGTTTGCTAAACTTGGTATCATACAGTATGTATCATTAATATGTTTTTTTTTTTTTATTATAGTCTTACTAAAGATTTCTGTGCCCCAGCCTTTTTTTTCTAACCCTGTATCTCCAGCACCATCCGACTGCGTCTCTCCAGGGTTGTCTCCAGCGCCAATCCCCGTGTGTCTCCCCAACATCAACCCCCATGTGTCTCGCTAGCACCATCTACTTGTGTCTCTCTAATGCCATTTCTTCTGTGCCCCCCTTCAGCATACATTAAACCTGTTACTGCCCACCTCACAGCACTCACCGCCCTTACGGCGCCACTTACTGCCCTATCACAGCACCATATACTGCCCCTTTCACAGAACCACATGCTGCTACTTTCCCAACACCACATATTGTCCCTTTATTAGCACCACATATTGCCCCTTTCTCAGCACCACATATTGCCCCTTTCCCAGCACCACATACTGTCTCTTTCACAGAACCACATACTGTCTCTTTCACAGAACCACATACTGTCTCTTTCACAGAACCACATACTGTCCCTTTCACAGCACCACATACTGTCCCTTTCACAGCACTACATACTGCCCCTTTCCAAGCACCACATACTACCCCTTTCTCAGCACCACATACTGCCCCTTTCTCAGCACCATATACTGCCCTTTTCACAGAACAGCATTCTGTCCCTTTCCAAGCACCACATACTGCCCCTTTCCAAGCACCACATACTGCCCATTTCCCAGCACCACATACTACCCCTTTCTCAGCACCACATACTGCCCCTTTCTCAGCACCATATACTGCCCTTTGCACAGAACAGCATTCTGCCCCTTTCCCAGCACCACATACTGCCCCTTTCCCAGCACCACATACTGCCCCTTTCCCAGCACCACATACTGCCCCTTTCACAGAAACACATAGTACCCGTTTCCCAGCACCACATACTGCCCCTTTCACAGAAACACATACTGCCCCTTTCACAGAAACACATACTGCCCCTTTCACAGAAACACATACTGCCCCTTTCCCAGCACCATATACTGCCCCTTTCACAGAAACACATACTGTCCCTTTCACAGAACCACATACTGCCCCTTTCCCAGCACCACATACTGTCCTTTTCCCAGCACCACATACTGTCCTTTTCCCAGCACCACATACTGTCCTTTTCCCAGCACCACATACTGCCCCTTTCCCAGCACCACATACTGCCCCTTTCACAGAAACACATACTGTCCCTTTCACAGAACCACATACTGCCCTTTTCCCAGCACCACATACTGCCCCTTTCATAGAACCACATACTGTCCTTTTCCAAGCACCACATACTGCCCTTTTCCCAGCACCACATACTGCCCTTTTCCCAGCACCACATACTGCCCCTTTCCCAGCACCACATACTGCCCCTTTCACAGATTCACATACTGCCCCTTTCACAGCACCACATACTGCCCCTTTAACTTCCCCTCTCCCCACATCACAGCAAAACATTCTCCTCATACAGTGCTCCTCACAATTCCTCAGCACAGCCCCTCACAGCACTGTCCCCCCCATAACAGCACCACACAGGACAGTCCATGTTCTCCCAATCAACAGAAAACTTACCTGCTGGCTTCTGCATAGCGGGGGGACTTGGCAGCAGCAATGCCATCCTATGTGGCACTCTCAGTGGCTGCATTGCCGGGGTAATACGACCACACATTAGGTTTAGGACCTTTCTAAGAATCTGATTACCTTAGTTACTTTTGTCGAACTGTAGAAAAACAAGTTAGTGTGATTCTATTTTATGCATTAAGACAGAGGTTCCCAAACTGTGTGCCTTGGCACCCTGGGGTGCCTCGGGACACTTGCAGGGGTGCCCTGGGTTGGTGGTCCAGGACCAATTCAAATTATTCATGGTCAATATAATAGGCAAAACCAGTGCTGGTGGCTGCCAGTCATAAAATATGTGGCCAAACAGAAGCAAATCTTCTCCCTCACCACACAACTGACCCTAAGGATGACATATAAACACGATCTACTTAATGTAATATTTCTTTCTAAATTTCTCAATAAGAAATTTTTGGCCTAGGGGTGCCGTGAAAAAAATTCTGATATTCTAGGGCGCCGTGATTCAAAAAAGTTTGGAAACCACTGCATTAAGACATGATCATAAGTAAAGTATATCTTTATTATTGAATCAAAGTTCTAGGAAAGTCTAGAAGTAATTGCATATAATTAATTTTGCTTCTAGTCATTGCTTAAATGGGATGCGTCTACGGGTGGTTAAAAGTTGTTGCATTTTAGTCGAATCTGAACTTACAGCTGAATGGAAGCAGTAACTGGTTAGTAATGGGGTGTTCAGATGTGATTAGTGCGATTCTATTTTATGCACGAAGACATGAACAAAAGTAAAAGTATATATTTTAATAGAATCAAAATTCTAGGAAAGTCTATAGTTAATTGAATATAATTTACATTTGTTACATCCATTCTTACAATTCATGTATGTAACTTACTTGATTTTATAACCTAAGGGGGTGATTCAGACCTGATCGCTGGGCTGCAAACTTTGCTCTCCTGCATTCAGATAGTCGCCGCCTCCAGGGGGAAAGTAAATTCGCCGTGCAATTGTGCGATCCTATGTGTACGCCGAGCTGCAAAAATCCAGTGTGCAGTCTCTGCGCAGCCCAGTACTTACTCCTATGGTGCGATGAGAACAGGCTGATCGGGGCCAGAGCTGACGTCAGACACCCTCCCTGAAAACGCTTGGGCACACCTGTGTTTTTCCGGACACTCCCAATAAACGCTCAGTTACCACCCACAAATGGCCTCTACCTGTCAATCACCTTGCAAACGCACGTGCAATCGGATTTTTCGCACCATCCTATCGCTAACTGGTGATGCCCTTTGTTGTTGTCCAATGCACGTGCGCATTGCGGTGCATACGCATGCGCTGTTATGACCTGATCGCCCGCTGTGCGAAAACACACAGCATCGATCAGAAATTAATCAGTCCCCAAGTTCATTCACAGTTTAATGGGGGGCCACCCATATTTGGATTGACAAGTCTTCACTTTAAAACCATATTCACTATATAACTGTAACTTAAATATGTCTTGGTAAACAGCTAAAATGACAAAAACTGCATCGGTGTTCAAATATGTATGGACCTCCTGACTGTATTTATATTATAGTTATCTTTAGTCATTTTGTCATCTCTAAGGCTCCATGTCCTAGTTTTTCTAACCTCTCTTTATAATGAAACAGCTTCCTTTTCCTACATTGAGGTCCGCTAAGGTTAAAGGGGGAGACATAGGATGAGCACTGGTAGGCTTTGATAAAGAAATTAGTTTTGATGGCCTGTTGGAAAATTTGCAGAGAGGTGGATAGTCTGATACTGTTGGGAGAAAGACCAAAATGTTGGGAGCAGCGCTCCCTAAAGGTGGGAGTTGTAAGATGTTATAAGTTGGGAAGAGAGGTAGTAGTCATTGGCAAAGAGATGTGGGTGTGCTGGAGTATGGGGAGAGATGAGTTCAGAGATTTACCCAGGCAATAGGATATACAGTTGCCACTGGTGACTAGGTTTGACGAACAGGCAAATATGGCTTCACTGGACTCCAAACTAGGGGCAATACAAACAGTCCAGCTTGCTGAGAAAATCAATCTCCAGTCAAGGGTGGATGATAGAAAACCACACCACAAAACCTTGCTGGGACTTTTTAACCATCTCCACTTTTGATATCCTCATGGGTGATTCTTCTTATCCATGGAAGCCTGGATCTCTATTGGGATGTAAAATTGGGCAGAATTGGGAGATAACTGACATTTTGCTTCATATCCCCGTCCAATGTGTAAGAGAAAAGTGTGATAGCTAGTTTTCTTAAATAAGTTAAAAATTATTTTATTTCATGGAGATGGGGTTGGGACATGGGGCACTAAACTTGGTTAAAACAGAACTATTGTGAACTGGTACCTAGAAGGGGCAAATAACTGAACATGCCCCCCATACTTGACCCTTGGACCACACCCTGAAAAAGCAGACAAGCTTAATTAAAAGCCTTATTATATTATAGTACTGTCTAAACCATATTCAACATAGAAAGTAAAGCTATCCAAGATTTAAAATGACAAGGCCCAAGACTGATCACCGTGGTACACCCGTAATTGGTTTATCCAAACCTCAGTATGTTCCATATATAACTTCCCATCTATCCTTTCACCAGTTGCCATATGCCTACTTAGTATTGAACACTTTTGCTGAATCTAAATCTGTCACATTGATTACATTACTAAGTATTCATTCCTCATAAAAGCTAATCCTATTTGTTCAACATAATCAGCCCTTCGAGAAATCATGTTTACAGGGAATTATAAAATAATTTCCACAATATTTCAGCATCATCTACAGAAAAGTAATATTTACTTGTATGTATAGACCACTGCCTCACTACCAATTCCCCCCCCCCCCATTTTTTCTCTTTTGTGAATATTTAAGTAAGAAACATATTTAAGAAATCAATATTCTCTTTGAGTTATACTATATTTATTTTTCCTATCTTATCATCTATTGTTCGAGTGTCATCAGGTGTTTTTTTAAGTATTCAAGAATATTTTTTTGTTACTTTATTTTTTTTTTATTTGACTTTAATAAAAAAAATTTCAGCTGTAATCTTTTATTTTCTTTTTACATATGTTATTATACTGCTTATATTTACTGGTTTTAAGTCCTTTTATTCCCAGAAATATTATTTTTTAAATACTTCTTACAACAGTGAATAAACTTACAAAAACAAAAAATAACAGCCTATCTACTTATGAGCTTTTTACTTTATTTTAATTAACTTTTACTTATATAACGCTAAAATAATCTGTTGCTCTGTACAATTGGGAACAAAACAATAATTAAACATGACTGGGTGATAACAGATAGAGAAAGAGGTAAGAGGGCCTTGCTCACAGGCTTACAATTTCAAATGATTCAGCAATTCTCTTTGTAGTAATAATAATAATAATAATTTTATTTATATAGCGCTCTTTCTCCAACAGATTTACTATTCACTTCAATAGAACTTGTTATTTATTTATTTTTTACATTGTTGAAACAAAACGCTTAACATTTTTAGTAATTTTAATTTGTATTCTTTCAACTAATTCAAAATGAATGAATGGGCATCGCTTTACATATTGAATATCACCTCTGTTGATGTTCCAAATGTATGTTAAACTCAATATGCCCAAAAAGGTTTTGGTACGACTTGTTGACATTTAGAATGCAGAGAGCACAATGTTGACAGGATTTCCATGTTGACAGAGTACATTTGGACAGAGTACATTTGGAGCTGTCGACATTGCCATAAAATCGACATATTGAAATGTCGACAAGTTACCCTAACTATTATGATTGTATAGACAAGCCATGTATCTATATTAAACTATGCTGACAGGGTTCAAGTGTCAACATTTAAAATATTGACATTTTAACCAGGTTAACATGATACAAGTCAACATTCAGTTGTTGACATGATGACTGCATACCCCCAAAAATACATTCACAGTGCAATGACCTCTAAAAATCAGGCAGTTACCATTAGCTTTATAGCATTTATCTTACAGCCGCTTGTGTACACTTATTCCTTGTGATATGTGGCTACCTAGACTTAAGGGGGGTACACACGGAGCGATAATATAAGCAATCTGACTAGATTGCTTAAATTTTCAGCAAGATCGCTCCGTGTGTAGCCCTAACAGCGATAGCGCTATCGCTGGTGCTAGATTGGCCTGCATGCAGGCCATTATTCTGCAAATCAAGAGCAGTAATTGAATAATTTGCATTTAATGTGGGATTAGTTATCAGAGTACTGCCCTAGTCAGTCTGTTATTTTATGGTCGTAATTGATAGAATTACGCAGTTGGTGACATTTACCCCTGCAAACTCCACAAAGCCCCCTACCAAGCAATTATGACTAGTTAAATCAATTAGCAGCAAGTTTAATTTCCAATCCTACCTCCCCTCTGGTGTCAGTATGTATAATATTTTAATTACAAATGCAAATTAGAAAATGTGGATTGTTTGGAAGAGATTACTGAAATACCATACCCAGTTGCTGAGATACCATTAAACAACAAATCAAAGAATATTTTTTTTTCTAAAAGACTGCTAAACAATGGTAATGAAATTCCAATAAAAACAGGGTTATATGTATATGAGAAAGCTTCTGCATTAAGTTCATTAAAAAGGGATCAATATTAAATTAAATGTTTAGTACAGAGAATTAATCTGAATTTACTAAACCATTTATACCTGCTTGTTTTAAGATGTTTTATAATAAACACAAGGGTGAATATTAAAATGTTTACTGCGTATTAGTGAGTCTTTAGATTAATTCCTTGAATGTTTCAGAGGGTTAAGTACATTTTAAATAACACCGATAATTGAATTATATTATGCGGGCTTGGGATTTTATGTGTAATTAATTAAGAAAAAGCTTTTGATCTTTTTGCTCTGATCAATAACTCCAAAATTAAACATTTTGCTTCTATGATGGTAGAAAATAATAAATGTCAAAGAGAGTGAAAATTATTTATAACCATTGTACATGACTCGGTCAAATATATTTAAGCATGCATTTATTCGCATATATGGATACAGACTTTATCGCAAGATTGTTAGTTTCAAATGTTGCAATATTTGTTAAGCTGACCAACTTTGCCAAAGTCGTCCCTATCTGGTTGGTTCTACCCTATCACATACCCTCCAATTGTACACTTTTGACTAGAGATGTGCACTTGAAATTTTTCGGGTTTTGTGTTTTGGTTTTGGGTTCGGTTCCGCGGCCGTGTTTTGGGTTCGACCGGGTTTTGGCAAAACCTCACCGAATTTTTTTTGTCGGATTCGGGTGTGTTTTGGATTCGGGTGTTTTTTTCAAAAAACCCTAAAAAACAGCTTAAATCATAGAATTTGGGGGTCATTTTGATCCCAAAGTATTATTAACCTCAAAAACCATAATTTCCACTCATTTTCAGTCTATTCTGAATACCTCACACCTCACAATATTATTTTTAGTCCTAAAATTTGCACCGAGGTAGCTGTGTGAGTAAGATAAGCGACCCTAGTGGCCGACACAAACACCGGGCCCATCTAGGAGTGGCACTGCAGTGTCACGCAGGATGGCCCTTCCAAAAAACACTCCCCAAACAGCACATGACGCAAAGAAAAAAAGAGGCGCAATGAGGTAGCTGTGTGAGTAAGATAAGCGACCCTAGTGGCCGACACAAACACCGGGCCCATCTAGGAGTGGCACTGCAGTGTCACGCAGGATGGCCCTTCCAAAAAACACTCCCCAAACAGCACATGACGCAAAGAAAAAAAGAGGCGCAATGAGGTAGCTGTGTGAGTAAGATAAGCAACCCTAGTGGCCGACACAAACACCGGGCCCATCTAGGAGTGGCACTGCAGTGTCACGCAGGATGGCCCTTCCAAAAAACACTCCCCAAACAGCACATGACGCAAAGAAAAAAAGAGGCGCAATGAGGTAGCTGTGTGAGTAAGATAAGCGACCCTAGTGGCCGACACAAACACCGGGCCCATCTAGGAGTGGCACTGCAGTGTCACGCAGGATGGCCCTTCCAAAAAACACTCCCCAAACAGCACATGACGCAAAGAAAAAAAGAGGCGCAATAAGGTAGCTGTGTGAGTAAGATAAGCGACCCTAGTGGCCGACACAAACACCTGGCCCATCTAGGAGTGGCACTGCAGTGTCACGCAGGATGGCCCTTCCAAAAAACACTCCCCAAACAGCACATGACGCAAAGAAAAAAAGAGGCGCAATGAGGTAGCTGTGTGAGTAAGATAAGCGACCCTAGTGGCCGACACAAACACCGGGCCCATCTAGGAGTGGCACTGCAGTGTCACGCAGGATGGCCCTTCCAAAAAACACTCCCCAAACAGCACATGACGCAAAGAAAAAAAGAGGCGCAATGAGGTAGCTGTGTGAGTAAGATAAGCGACCCTAGTGGCCGACACAAACACCGGGCCCATCTAGGAGTGGCACTGCAGTGTCACGCAGGATGGCCCTTCCAAAAAACACTCCCCAAACAGCACATGACGCAAAGAAAAAAAGAGGCGCAATGAGGTAGCTGTGTGAGTAAGATAAGCGACCCTAGTGGCCGACACAAACACCGGGCCCATCTAGGAGTGGCACTGCAGTGTCACGCAGGATGGCCCTTCCAAAAAACACTCCCCAAACAGCACATGACGCAAAGAAAAAAAGAGGCGCAATGAGGTAGCTGTGTGAGTAAGATAAGCGACCCTAGTGGCCGACACAAACACCGGGCCCATCTAGGAGTGGCACTACAGTGTCACGCAGGATGGCCCTTCCAAAAAACACTCCCCAAACAGCACATGACGCAAAGAAAAAAAGAGGCGCAATGAGGTAGCTGTGTGAGTAAGATAAGCGACCCTAGTGGCCGACACAAACACCGGGCCCATCTAGGAGTGGCACTGCAGTGTCACGCAGGATGGCCCTTCCAAAAAACACTCCCCAAACAGCACATGACGCAAAGAAAAAAAGAGGCGCAATGAGGTAGCTGTGTGAGTAAGATAAGCGACCCTAGTGGCCGACACAAACACCTGGCACATCTAGGAGTGGCACTGCAGTGTCACGCAGGATGGCCCTTCCAAAAAACATTCCCCAAACAGCACATGACGCAAAGAAAAATTAAAGAAAAAAGAGGTGCAAGATGGAATTGTCCTTGGGCCCTCCCACCCACCCTTATGTTGTATAAACAGGACATGCACACTTTAACCAACCCATCATTTCAGTGACAGGGTCTGCCACACGACTGTGACTGAAATGACGGGTTGGTTTGGACCCCCACCGAAAAAGAAGCAATTAATCTCTCCTTGCACAAACTGGCTCTACAGAGGCAAGATGTCCACCTCATCATCATCCTCCGATATATCACCGTGTACATCCCCCTCCTCACAGATTATCAATTCGTCCCCACTGGAATCCACCATCTCAGCTCCCTGTGTACTTTGTGGAGGCAATTGCTGCTGGTCAATGTCTCCACGGAGGAATTGATTATAATTCATTTTAATGAACATCATCTTCTCCACATTTTCTGGAAGTAACCTCGTACGCCGATTGCTGACAAGGTGAGCGGCGGCACTAAACACTCTTTCGGAGTACACACTTGTGGGAGGGCAACTTAGGTAGAATAAAGCCAGTTTGTGCAAGGGCCTCCAAATTGCCTCTTTTTCCTGCCAGTACAAGTACGGACTGTGTGACGTGCCTACTTGGATGCGGTCACTCATATAATCCTCCACCATTCTTTCAATGGGGAGAGAATCATATGCAGTGACAGTAGACGACATGTCCGTAATCGTTGACAGGTCCTTCAGTCCGGACCAGATGTCAGCATCAGCAGTCGCTCCAGACTGCCCTGCATCACCGCCAGCGGGTGGGCTCGGAATTCTGAGCCTTTTCCTCCCACCCCCAGTTGCGGGAGAATGTGAAGGAGGAGATGTTGACAGGTCGCGTTCCGCTTGACTTGACAATTTTCTCACCAGCAGGTCTTTGAACCCCAGCAGACTTGTGTCTGCCGGAAAGAGAGATCCAAGGTAGGTTTTAAATCTAGGATCGAGCACGGTGGCCAAAATGTAGTGCTCTAATTTCAACAGATTGACCACCCGTGAATCCTTGTTAAGCGAATTAAGGGCTCCATCCACAAGTCCCACATGCCTAGCGGAATCGCTCCGTGTTAGCTCCTCCTTCAATGTCTCCAGCTTCTTCTGCAAAAGCCTGATGAGGGGAATGACCTGACTCAGGCTGGCAGTGTCTGAACTGACTTCACGTGTGGCAAGTTCAAAGGGCAGCAGAACCTTGCACAACGTTGAAATCATTCTCCACTGCGCTTGAGACAGGTGCATTCCACCTCCTATATCGTGCTGAATTGTATAGGCTTGAATGGCCTTTTGCTGCTCCTCCAACCTCTGAAGCATATATAGGGTTGAATTCCACCTCGTTACCACTTCTTGCTTCACATGATGGCAGGGCAGGTTCAGGCGTTTTTGGTGTTGCTCCAGTCTTCTGTACGTGGTGCCTGTACACCGAAAGTGTCCCGCAATTCTTCTGGCCACCGACAGCATCTCTTGCACGCCCCTGTCGTTTTTAAAAAAATTCTGCACCACCAAATTCAAGGTATGTGCAAAACATGGGACGTGCTGGAATTTGCCCAGATTTAATGCACACACAATATTGCTGGCGTTGTCCGATGCCACAAATCCACAGGAGAGTCCAATTGGGGTAAGCCATTCCGCGATGATCTTCCTCAGTTGCCGTAAGAGGTTTTCAGCTGTGTGCGTATTCTGGAAACTGGTGATACAAAGCGTAGCCTGCCTAGGAAAGAGTTGGCGTTTGCGAGATGCTGCTACTGGTGCCGCCGCTGCTGTTCTTGCGGCGGGAGTCCATACATCTACCCAGTGGGCTGTCACAGTCATATAGTCCTGACCCTGCCCTGCTCCACTTGTCCACATGTCCGTGGTTAAGTGGACATTGAGTACAGCTGCATTTTTTAGGACACTGGTGACTCTTTTTCTGAGGTCTGTGTACATTTTCGGTATCGCCTGCCTAGAGAAATGGAACCTAGATGGTATTTGGTACCGGGGACACAGTACCTCCAACAAGTCTCTAGTTGGCTCTGCAGTAATGATGGATACCGGAACCACGTTTCTCACCACCCAGGATGCCAAGGCCTCAGTTATCCGCTTTGCAGCAGGATGACTGCTGTGATATTTCATCTTCCTCGCAAAGGACTGTTGGACAGTCAATTGCTTGGTGGAAGTAGTAAAAGTGGTCTTACGATTTCCCCTCTGGGATGACCATCGACTCCCAGCAGCAACAACAGCAGCGCCAGCAGCAGTAGGCGTTACACGCAAGGATGCATCGGAGGAATCCCAGGCAGGAGAGGAATCGTCAGAATTGCCAGTGACATGGCCTGCAGGACTATTGGCATTCCTGGGGAAGGAGGAAATTGACACTGAGGGAGTTGGTGGGGTGGTTTGCGTGAGCTTGGTTACAAGAGGAAGGGATTTACTGGTCAGTGGACTGCTTCCGCTGTCGCCCAAAGTTTTTGAACTTGTCACTGACTTATTATGAATGCGCTGCAGGTGACGTATAAGGGAGGATGTTCCGAGGTGGTTAACGTCCTTACCCCTACTTATTACAGCTTGACAAAGGCAACACACGGCTTGACAAATGTTGTCCGCATTTCTGTTGAAATACTTCCACACCGAAGAGCTGATTTTTTTGGTATTTTCACCAGGCATGTCAACGGCCATATTCCTCCCACGGACAACAGGTGTCTCCCCGGGTGCCTGACTTAAACAAACCACCTCACCATCAGAATCCTCCTTGTCAATTTCCTCCCCAGCGCCAGCAACACCCATATCCTCCTCATCCTGGTGTACTTCAACACTGACATCTTCAATCTGACTATCAGGAACTGGACTGCGGGTGCTCCTTCCAGCACTTGCAGGGGGCGTGCAAATGGTGGAAGGCGCATGCTCTTCACGTCCAGTGTTGGGAAGGTCAGGCATCGCAACCGACACAATTTGACTCTCCTTGTGGATTTGGGATTTCGAAGAACGCACAGTTCTTTGCGGTGCTTTTGCCAGCTTGAGTCTTTTCATTTTTCTAGCGAGAGGCTGAGTGCTTCCATCCTCATGTGAAGCTGAACCACTAGCCATGAACATAGGCCAGGGCCTCAGCCGTTCCTTGCCACTCCGTGTGGTAAATGGCATATTGGCAAGTTTACGCTTCTCCTCCGACAATTTTATTTTAGATTTTGGAGTCCTTTTTTTACTGATATTTGGTGTTTTGGATTTTACATGCTCTGTACTATGACATTGGGCATCGGCCTTGGCAGACGACGTTGCTGGCATTTCATCGTCTCGGCCATGACTAGTGGCAGCAGCTTCAGCACGAGGTGGAAGTGGATCTTGATCTTTCCCTAATTTTGGAACCTCAACATTTTTGTTCTCCATATTTTAATAGGCACAACTAAAAGGCACCTCAGGTAAACAATGGAGATGGATGGATACTAGTATACTTATGGATGGACGAGCGACTGCCGACACAGAGGTAGCTACAGCCATGGACTACCGTACTGTGTCTGCTGCTAATATAGACTGGATGATAATGAGATGAAATCAATATATATTATATCACACTAGTACTGCAGCCGGACAGGTAGATATATTTATTATGTAATGACTGATGACGGACCTGCTGGACACTGTCAGCTCAGCAGCACCGCAGACTGCTACAGTAAGCTACTATAGTAGTATGTATAAAGAAGAAAGAAAAAAAAAAACCACGGGTAGGTGGTATACAATTATGGATGGACGAGCGACTGCCGACACAGAGGTAGCTACAGCCGTGGACTAACGTACTGTGTCTGCTGCTAATATAGACTGGATGATAAAGAGATGAAATCAATATATATTATATCACACTAGTACTGCAGCCGGACAGGTAGATATATTTATTATGTAATGACTGATGACGGACCTGCTGGACACAGTCAGCTCAGCAGCACCGCAGACTGCTACAGTAAGCTACTATAGTAGTATGTATAAAGAAGAAAGAAAAAAGAAAAAACCACGGGTAGGTGGTATACAATTATGGATGGACGAGCGACTGCCGACACAGAGGTAGCTACAGCCGTGGACTACCGTACTGTGTCTGCTGCTAATATAGACTGGATGATAATGAGATGAAATCAATATATATATATATATATATATATATAATATCACTAGTACTGCAGCCGGACAGGTATATATATTTATTATGTAATGAATGATGACGGACCTGCTGGACACTGTCAGCTCAGCAGCACCGCAGACTGCTACAGTAAGCTACTATAGTAGTATGTATAAAGAAGAAAGAAAAAAAAAACCACGGGTAGGTGGTATACAATTATGGATGGACGAGCGACTGCCGACACAGAGGTAGCTACAGCCGTGGACTACCGTACTGTGTCTGCTGCTAATATAGACTGGATGATAATGAGATGAAATCAATATATATATATATAATATCACTAGTACTGCAGCCGGACAGGTATATATATTTATTATGTAATGACTGATGACGGACCTGCTGGACACTGTCAGCTCAGCAGCACCGCAGACTGCTACAGTAAGCTACTATAGTAGTATGTATAAAGAAGAAAGAAAAAAAAACCCACGGGTAGGTGGTATACAATTATGGATGGACGAGCGACTGCCGACACAGAGGTAGCTACAGCCGTGGACTACCGTACTGTGTCTGCTGCTAATATAGACTGGATGATAATGAGATGAAATCAATATATATATATATAATATCACTAGTACTGCAGCCGGACAGGTATATATATTTATTATGTAATGACTGATGACGGACCTGCTGGACACTGTCAGCTCAGCAGCACCGCAGACTGCTACAGTAAGCTACTATAGTAGTATGTATAAAGAAGAAAGAAAAAGAAAAAAACCACGGGTAGGTGGTATACAATTATGGATGGACGAGCGACTGCCGACACAGAGGTAGCTACAGCCGTGGACTACCGTACTGTGTCTGCTGCTAATATAGACTGGATGATAATGAGATGAAATCAATATATATATATATATAATATCACTAGTACTGCAGCCGGACAGGTATATATATTTATTATGTAATGACTGATGACGGACCTGCTGGACACAGTCAGCTCAGCAGCACCGCAGACTGCTACAGTAAGCTACTATAGTAGTATGTATAAAGAAGAAAGAAAAAAAAAACCACGGGTAGGTGGTATACAATATTATATATATATTATATACAATTATATATATATATATATATATATTAAACTGGTGGTGACTGGTGGTCAGGTCACTGGTCACACTATCAGCAACTTGCAAGTAGTACTCCTAAGCAGACAATCACAATATATATTATACTGGTGGTCAGTGTGGTCACAATGGCAGTGTGGCACTCTGGCAGCAAAAGTGTGCACTGTACGTTATATGTACTCCTGAGTCCTGCTCTCAGACTCTAACTGCTCCCCACTGTCAGTGTCTCCCCCACAAGTCAGATAATATACAGTCACACTATCTATCACTTCAGCAAGTAACTAGTACTCCTCCTAATGCTCCCCAAAATTACTACTGTGTCTCTCTCTACTGTCTCACTCTCTTCTCTATAAACGGAGAGGACGCCAGCCACGTCCTCTCCCTATGAATCTCAATGCACGTGTGAAAATGGCGGCGACGCGCGGCTCCTTATATAGAATCCGAGTCTCGCGATAGAATCCGAGCCTCGCGAGAATCCGACAGCGAGATGATGACGTTCGGGCGCACTCGGGTTAACCGAGCAAGGCGGGAAGATCCGAGTCGCTCGGACCCGTGTAAAAAAACATGAAGTTCGGGCGGGTTCGGATTCCGAGGAACCGAACCCGCTCATCCCTACTTTTGACCAGTACAGTACCATATTTCAGTACTGTTATTTTATGGTCTGTACTGGCCAAAAGGGGCTATATACCATTTTTCAGCATTTCCCATTCCCATTGAAGCCTATGGGAGCGCCACTTAGCCACACACCCTTCCCTTAATTGTACTGATTTTCAGCTTGGCAGTGTTGGAGGGTATGCTATCACTCAGAATTGTAAACATGGCAATTCAGGGGCATCTTAAAAGATGAGGAAGCCTGTTTGCAGCTTCTATCTGGGTCCCCTCCTCTCTAGCCGGCATCAGCATAGTTCTAGACTATTTGTGTGTGTGTGTGTGTGTGTGTGTGTGTGTGTGTGTGTGTGTGTGTGTGTGTGTGTGTGTGTGTGTGTGTGTGAGTATAATATATATATATATATATATATGTGTATCTTGGATAATCCAGCACTCCTTTGCTGGTACATATAATACTGGGTGCTCGTGCTATGGAGGTCATTCCGAGTTGTTCGCTCGCAAGGCGATTTTAGCAGAGTTGCTCACGCTAAGCCGCCGCCTACTGGGAGTGAATCTTAGCATCTTAAAATTGCGAACGAAGTAATCGCAATATTGCGATTACACACCTCGTAGCAGTTTCTGAGTAGCTTCAGACTTACTCGGCATCTGCGATCAGTTCACTGCTTGTCGTTCCTGGTTTGACGTCACAAACACACCCAGCGTTCGCCCAGACACTCCTCCGTTTCTCCGGCCACTCCTGCGTTTTTTCCGGAAACGGTAGCGTTTTTTCCCACACGCCCATAAAACGGCCTGTTTCCGCCCAGTAACACCCATTTCCTGTCAATCACATTACGATCGCCAGAACGATGAAAAAGCCGTGAGTAAAATTACTAAGTGCATAGCAAATTTACTTGGCGCAGTCGCAGTGCGAACATTGCGCATGCGCATTAAGCGGAATATCGCTGCGATGCGAAGATTTTTACCAAGCGAACAACTCGGAATGAGGGCCTATATTAGATAAAAGTCCTCTGTTGCTGAATAAGCAAGCTGCACGTCACTCCATGAAAAAAAGTGCTTTTAATGAATGTGGATTACATGAAAAAATTCAGCCTTTCCGTCATATCAACGGCTCGTTTCGGGACTCTGCATTGTCCCTTCGTCAGGATAACATTTGGCTGCTATAATCTGTAATAAAGAAGCGTGCTGAAAAGAAAAAAAGAAAGTTTCTTTCTTTTTTTCTTTTCAGCACGCTTCTTCATTACAGATTATAGCAGCCAAATGTTATCCTGACGAAGGGACAATGCAGAGTCCCGAAACGAGCCGTTGATATGACGGAAAGGCTGAATTTTTTCATGTAATCCACATTCATTAAAAGCACTTTTTTCATGGAGTGACGTGCAGCTTGCTTATTCAGCAACAGAGGACTTTTATATATATATATATATATATATATATATATATGTATGACAGTAGAAGAATTGGCGCCAAGGGGCCGTATCAACACCCAAACTTCAACATAACCCTTAATAGGTTTCTAAATTAAAATAATAATGATATGTTCCATCATAAAATTTATTATAAAAACACAATGCCAGTATTCATACAAAGGAGGTGCGGTGTGTCATTCCACACTACATACAATTTGACATTCAATGATGTAGACAAATGCAAGTGGTTTTCTATAATTTCCTCCTTTTTCTTTAAAAGTGATTTGGAGATATTCTCACAAAAACAGATAACCCAACGCGTTTCGTCTTATTCCAAGACTTCTTCAGGGGTACATCATACTACTACATAAGCATCAGTCTTCCCATATATGAACTTGGCCCTTGTATGGCTCACCTCCCACAGTGTAACCTTCAAAGTGCGCCCAACATGGCTGCCCCATATGGTACACTTGTAAATGGGATGAAAAATACATAGGCCTGATGGTTTTGATGGAACCCTACTCTGAACTGTAGGACTCTGAAATCACCCCCATTTTGTGTCATCTCTTCTAGGGGTGGACTATTCCACCCTGGGTAATCCTACGCTGAGCGCCCAAGATGGCTGTCGCACCTGGTACCTTGTGAGGGTGGAATACACAACCCTTGGAAGTTATTACCCAAAATGCCTACACCAATCCTGCATTATGCTTTCTGTGTGCTTAAGGTTTTCTTTTATGTCTGTGTTGCTTGTCTATTGTTGTATTACTCACATCCTCTGTATCATGTGCATTGTTTTTGATATCTGTAAAGCGCCTTGAGTCCTGTTGGAGAAAGAGCGCTATATAAATAAAATTATTATTATTATTATTATTGTTATTATTACATCTCAACTAACTGGTAAGTATAATCATTGAGTAGAATCACGACTCATCAGATCATTCATAAGAACTTGATGAAAGACCCCATGTATCAATGGGACTTTTCTAATGGACAATCGGTCGAGCCTTATAGTATGGCTATTTGCATATGAAAATTCAGATGCACAGGTACAAAGGAAAATCACTTAGAAGGGGAACCCTCAATAGGTCAGCAAAGGTAGCCCAGCATCTGTGTACACAGATGCTGGGCTACCTTTGCTGTGCATCTGAATATTCATATGCAAATAGCCATACTATAAGGCTCGACCGATTGTCCATTAGAAAAGTCCCACTGATACATGAGTAACTCACCTTGACAAAGGGACGTGCCATTCCCAAAACGTTGGCTCTATGCTGTGATTTTTATAATACAGTTGTTTGCTGAAAGAGACCTCGAGTGCCCCTGAATGCTTCATTGCTTCTAGTTTATCCAAATTGTATCAGACGGCACCGGGGCAATCAATTGAAGTTGTGGGAGTGCCGGTCCATGCTTCTTTTATATATATATATATATATATATATATATATATAGTCTCAGAGAATGTCCGCACTCACAGCTGTCTTTACAATGATCACGGGGTGCTCCTCAAGATAGCCCAAAAGCTTCATATATACCAGGTATGTATGTGGGATCAAATGACTCCCACAAGAGGGCACTCACCAATCCACGTAGAGATAAAAATGCTTTTATTAGTACATCCAAGTCACCAAAAGCGTGTTGACATTTCGGCCCCTAAGGCCTTTTTCAAGACAATCACAAGGGATATCCAGTCATCATGTCAGCCATGAATATACTGACATAGCCTGCCGGGCCCCCTTATATAGCACATGCACAATCACTTAATTAACTAATAATCAGAAGATTAGGCACAGCCCATACCACCATATCGTGAACTCCAGTACCATGTATAGATAATAACATTGCACTTCGCAATGCTGTAAATACTTGCCTGAATACATCTGCAGTGTAGTAACCCTGTAGTAAATCTGTGCTGCACCGCTAATCAACATGCACAAGCGTGGTTCCGCATAATCCCGGAAGTGCCGGAAACGCTTCATATGCGTTCCACCGGCTCGGGCCCATGCGTTCCACTGCGGATATTGTGCCCGTGCCTCTATTAGTAGAAATCAACCAGAGATAGATGCAAGCCTCATAGTCTACAGTCTACACTGATTCTCAGTAAATCATCCTTGAATTCCGAAATGCTAGTAAGCTAATGAATGAAGATGTTCAGGGGGTTGTGTTCATTCATACCACGTGGGGCAATGGTGTCGAGTCTATGAATCCATCGAGCTTCACATTTCTTTAATGTCAAAACACAATCACCACCCCTCAGTGGTTCCGGTACCTGATCAATGACCATACAACGCAACATGGCCACTTGATGACCTTTTTGAAGAAAGTGCTTGGCCACAGGTTTATCAGTATCACCAACATCAAAGGCTTGTCGGATTGAATATCTATGGTTGGCCATCCGATCCCTGAATGATCTCTTGGTCATCCCAATATAGTAGAGACCACAGGGACAGGTGGTTAGGTAGACCACAAATGCACTCATGCAGGTCAGATTGTGTTTGATGGGTATTCTTGTACCATTATGCGGGTGACGAAAGTCTTTACCACTTATCATCGAATTGCAAGTAGTGCACCCCTTACATTTAAAGCAGCCAGTCCTTCCTGAGCGCAACCAGCGTGTAGGCTCAATGGTAGGCTGCATGGTAGGGCGCATCAACAGCTGACGTAGATTAGGACCCTTTCTGTATGCACACATAGGTGGTCTGGTTCCACGTAGTTTCAGACCTGGATCAGTGGTCAGCAATGACCAATTCCGTTCATAGATGTGTTTGGTGATATGTGAAGTATGGTCAAAAGTACTGACATGCAACATTCGGTTCTTAGGAGCCTTTTTGGACACTTTGTCCTCCGGATGTCTGAAACGGTGATAGGCTTTCTTCAAACATCTCTCCAATGTAACAGATGAGTACCCTCTCTATAGGAACCTGGATTTCATTTCCTCTGAAACGTCGACACGCTTTTGGTGACTTGGATGTACTAATAAAAGCCTTTTTTATCTCTACGTGGATTGGTGAGTGCCCTCTTGTGGGAGTCATTTGATCCCACATACATACCTGGTATGTATGTATATATGTATATATATATATATATATACTAGACTCTGTGTATATATATATATATATATATATATATGCTAGACTCTGTGTGTATATATATATATATATATGTGTGTATATATATGTGTGTGTGTATACTAGACTCTGTGTGTGTGTGTGTGTGTGTGTGTGTGTGTGTGTGTGCGTGCGTGCATGTGTGTGTGTGTGTGTGTGTGTGTGTGTGTATATATATATATATATATATTAGAGATGAGCGGATTCGGTTTTACTCGGTTTTACTCGGTTCTCAAAACCGAATCTTATTGGCTCACGGATGTCACGTGTTTTGGATAGCCAATAAGATTCGGTTTTGAGAACCGAGTAAAACCGAGTAAAACCGAATCCGCTCATCTCTAATATATATATATATTATTGGTCACTTGGGCCAAAAGATGGCACTCACCAGTATAAGACACAATGGAGGCTTTATTATTTTAATTCAGCAGGATAGGTATCACAAGTCACCGCTTCGACTCTGAGGGTCATTGTCAAGACAATCCAAAAAAGGCATCCGCAAGCAAGCAGTCAATAGGTACACTGGATAGAGATAGATAGATAGATAGATAGACTACTGAGGAAGTCGCTTCATTCTTTTCTGGGTGTTTGTGACACATGACCTTAACCAACTCTGGACTGGGGAAGGTTTTTAAGTTCACTCTAGGCATAGTAGTCACCCCGGCCCTCACTGGTCTTGGCCTATATGGACAATTCCACCTTTTTATGGCCAAGCTCTTGGCACTGGTAACACCTAGTCTCTGCCCTGACTTTAATTGTTCTGAGGTCATGGTCCAACTTTGCCCCCACCCTTTCCCTCAGAGTGATGCATTGGTCCTGAGTCTCAGAAAGTCCTTTCATTTGTTGAAATGTTAGTGCTTCCTTCAGTCTTTCCAGCTTTGATAACATTTCCTTCATTAACGTGACTGCTTCGTCCTCCAATCTCCCATCTTTGACCCTAGTCACTGTCTCCTGCTGTTCTATGACTGGCACATAACCCATTTTGAGTCTCTTGTCCAGGTCTCTTATTCGACTCCGTAGTCTAGGAATCTCCTTCACTGTTTCTTTTAGCTGGCTGTTACTGAGGGCCAGCTTTTGGAACTCTCCCCTCAAAGTTTACAGCTCTCGTGTCTCATATAGAGAACTCTCCGTGGGTAGAGCAACCTCAGAATTGAGACTCTGCACCGATTCCTCTGAGACAGGTTCTTGTCCTTACTTAGTGTGTCCCTTGATGAACTGACCCAGTTCAGCAATTGGATCTTGAGCCTCTCGTGGTGGATCATGCCAGAGTGCAACAACCCCAAGAACAAAATCTTGCACCTTATCCTCCTCATACACGAGGGGAACCCCTTCAGAAGAAGGTTCCTGGATGACTTCGGAAGTGTACTCCTGTATTGCAACTAGCTTAGCCATGACTAGCTGACGTAGGCGAGATACCTCCAAAGGTACGTTCTTTGTCTGTGATTCGTCAGAGAAATCTCACATGTGCACTGGATGTCCAGAACTGGGGGCTTCTGAACCTGTGATGTCCCATCAGGGATTAACTTCTGAACGTACATCGCATCAACAGGAGAAGGATCCTGGGTTTCCAAGACCTCAACAGAAGCAATCTCCAGCTCAGATAATACTTCCTGTTCTAGGAGGGGCTCTTGAGTAGTCATCAAATTGCCATCTGTCCAGGTAGATTCCTGGGGTTCATCATTCTGACACAGATCCAGTAGATTAGAGGATTCTTGTTTTGGAGGTGGATGATCACTTGACATCAAGTCAACCTCTCCCAGCTCCATTACCGCCTCCTCCTCACTCCCTGTCAAATGAGGAGCAGCCGGGAATCCCACATCATCATCTCGTGTCACCATAAACACATCTTCTGTGAGCCCCTGTGGCTGCCATGCTCCATCTTGAACAGGTTCCACTGAACTCAGGGCTTTGTTCCACTCTTCACCCAAGCTACTACGACATTCTTTTTCCGGAGAATGAGGTGGTCCTGCTTCGGAGGAACTTCTCACTGCTGTCCTAGGGGTTAACAACAAAACACTGCCATCTGATGTGGCTCTCTCTTGCTGCTTGAAAAATTCCCATGGATTTTCTGTGCGCTGCGCAATAATGGCTACAGCTTCCTCCATGCTCTGGAATGACAAAACCCTTCACAAACCAACAATACTTGGGCTGCCGCTACAAATGTTTGTCCCCTCCTAATATTCTCCAATCCTCACTTATTCAGGAAACTATACATTCACTTTCTGCAAAAACACCTGCCATGCAACTTTGACTCGGACCCTGCAAATACCTGGAAAACAAATGTTTAATTGAGAAGCATTGTTAATGAAGTAACACTGACTAACACTGTGTAATTTTCCATCTAACTGCAGCAAAATATTTGATTTACTATTAACCCGTTAGACAATAACCATATTTCAATTACTCGCAAATCGTACTTATTTCTGCAAATTTCACTGCTCTCTCATTCAGCCACCACTCTTCCTCCTATTCTCATTTTACTACCACTATTTACCCCATCCACACTATGGCCAAGCTTGCAACCCCCATTAATCCTTGTCTTCCTAATCCTTTATTCTGTCCCCTGGTACCACCTCTATCCCTCTCTCCCAGTCTCCTACATCTCATCCTCTCTCCTCTCCTCTGTCTACCATCCTCCCCTCTGCCTCCCTTCCCCTCTTCTTCTGTTTCCCCATTGTAATTTACTTCTGCCCCTTCACACCCTTTCTACCCCACCACTCAACCCTGCTCTCTGCCTGTCACCTCACCTCTCCTCCACCAGTATCGTACTGCACTCCCTCCCTGCCTCACTCCTGCAGTCTCCCTTCCTAGCCAAGGCCCCAGCACCATCATTACACCCTCTTTATCCTTTCCTTCCACATTAATCTTACCTCAATGCTACTTCAATCCTGATAATCTCATTCACAGCTCTCCCACAAACTCCTACCCCCTATCCTGTGCTTTTGGAATGCCAGATCTGTTTGCAACAAACTGGCCCCCACTCATGACCTTTTCATTTCCAACTCCCTGCACCTCCTGGCCATTACAGAAACCTGGATTACGCCCTATGACACCACTTCTCCTGCTGCTCTCTCTGCTGGGGGCCTCACATTCTCACACACACCCGACCCGAGGGTCCCCATGGGGGTGGTGTTGGGATCCTTTTACTCTCAAGCTACACATACCAACTTATACCTCCAGAACCATCCCTTACATTCTCTACACTTGAGGTCCATGCAATACGTCTCTACCAACCTACTAATCTTCGAGTTGCTGTCATTTACCGTCAACCTGGCATTTCCTCCAAATTCCTCGACAACTTTGCTTCCTGGCTACCTCGCTTCCTCTTTCCTGCCATTCCCTCCATTATTCTAGGTAAGTTCAACATCCCTATCGATAACCCCACAAAATCACCTGCCTCTAAACTCCTTAACCCTACCTCTTCACTTGGTCTCTTCCAGTGGACCACCTTACCCTCCCATGTGAACGGGCGCTCACTGGATCTGGTTTTCACTCACCGCTGTGATATTTCAAATTTCTACAATTCCCCTTTTCCCCTCTCTGACCACCACCTGCTCTCTTTCACCTTGTCTATCTCTGCTTCCCCATCTCTCCCTCCTGAGGCTACCATCACTAAGCGTAACATTACTAGTGGCATAGCAGGGAGCCTTCTGGGCCTTAGGCACTGGCTGCTCTGTCTCAACTTTTCTGTTCCTTCTGGCTGGAACAGGGAATCCAGTATAGCCAGGTTCCACTGCAGTATGGTACCATTCCTTCGCAGCCTGCACCACCATCGGCGTCAATTCCCCCGAAGATGGCATCTCCATTTCGGCTGATAATGTCTCTGACCCAAAATTCGGCACAACGTCTTCAGCAATTGGTGTAGCTACACCTGTCTCTGAACTGAAGCTAGGCATAGCCAACGGTTTTATCTTAGAAACCTCCTCCTGAAGCTCCGCCAAGTCTTGCAACCGAGCCTTATTGGCCAGCACCAGACTCCCATATCGTGTCTGGTCAAAGAAGATTTCCTCTAATAGTCCTTGGCTATGTACTACAAAGTTTTCAGATCTGGGTTTAGCCTTTGCCAAGGTTTTCTGCAACTCTGACTCCTGGCCTGAGAGCTTGGCAATCTCTTCTCTACTCTTTCCTAATTTGGTCAGAGAGTCAGACAAAAAAGATTCCTTCTCCTCCAGCTTTTGCGTTAAGGTGTTCACCTGCTCTTTAAGAAAATCACATATTTCCTTAAGCTCTTCTAGCTCCTGGTCCTTTAATTGGACATTCCTTTCAAGGTCACTTATCATGTGACACCAAAAAAAAGGTTTCATGATAAAATCTTCCCCAAGATCTGGATTACTCCCCAATAAGCTCTCCACTTCACTCTCCAACTGTGGGACTTTAATAGGGTCACATAAATTCCTGACCTGAGGTGTTAGAGCTGTCACCCCTTTTGTGTTTTTTTTTAGCATGAATTCTTTTTTTGTTACCAGTGTGAAAGAGACACTTCAGAATATGCTGAATATCTGAAAATCTTTATTCACCCTGTTACCTTTGAAAACTGTAAGTGAAAGGGAAAATAAATAATTCCTTTTTTTTTCAGCACAGATTACGCTTTTAGAAAAGCACTGAAAGGTAGAATGTACATAGTGGTCACAATTACCTTACAGTGGTAGTGCAAATAAACAACTTCTCCCTTCAGGCTCTTAAAACTAGAACTCATGGATTTCTGGGACATATAGTGCTACAAAATTTCTCTATTTAAATAGAACCACATTTATAAAAGGTTTCAACTTTGCTTGATTGGTCTTAATGAGCTAATTAACAGGGACACCAGACTCCCACTACCAGATTTTGCAGGCACAGGTAAAAATAAGTTTGGAAAATAAATTCAGTCATAAATTATCAGATGCTTGCAAACCCTTAGAGCGAATCAACACAGCTACTTTCAATGAATGGTGCGAAGCAGGAAAGACAGAATAGTCCATGCACCCTGTTTAACCTCTTTGCTGCCAATGCAAACCTTTGCTACAAAATCAAACACATTCAAAACATATAATTACTTTTACCCCATGGGTTGATTTTAACCACTACTCACAACACCCTTGGTCTGGTACTGATGCCAACGAGTTCAGCTTGGTCTGGAGTTCGCTGGTATGTGTGCCGCTACCTTGCAGCTGTTGGGTCCTCCTGCTAGTTGTGTCACATGACTAGCAGAAGGGTCCCTGTTCAGGCGCCATTTGTAACAGGAGTCTTGCTAGAATGTGCTCTGCTACAAAAATTCCACCAGCGACCGACTCCAGGCTTGTGCAAAAACAACAAATACCTTTTATTCAAGTTGCTCAAAAACAAAGACACACATACAACAAAGATCACTGTCTTTAGTATGAACTACCAGGGAGGTTAGGCCCTGCCTCACTCCCTCTTACTAAATAAGGAACCCTTCAGGTCCCGGCATCCTGACACTAGTGCCCCAGTCTTCCATATCCCACTGTCCCTAGCAGGCCTATCACCTGGACACTAACTGCTTTTAGCAGCCCTGACTCATGGGAGAGACTCTGCTTTAAACCCAGCAACCAGGTGCTGGTTGATGAAGCAGCTTCTTGGGCTAAGAAGCCTATAAGACCTGGTCTGGGCCCAATGGATGGGAACCCGGTCCATCCACACTTCCCACCTACCCCCAGGACCCTGTGAGTAGGTTCCAGGTGGCAAAGTACCTCTCCTGCCACAATATATACTAATAGTAGTTTTTGATACAAGTCCATCCCCACCTATGTCCTCCACCCCCCCACCCCCCCCCATTTTGCCTCCATCCCTGCCCCCCTAACCTTCCCCTGCTTGTTATACTTATCCCATTGCAAGCCTCTGCTTTCCTGATGATCAGGACATATCACTGCTATTGAATATCTTATAGACACTAATTTCTAAAATTAAACAACTTTATAATCTTTAAAATTGTTTAAAATGAGGTATTGAAATAAATTAATAAGTAGTTACTACTTTTGATAAAACACAATAGTTATTTCTGATGCTATTAATGTCCATTACAGTCTATACTAAATGCATCCTGTTTTATTCACTGCCCCTCCTCATACATGTGCAGACTCATTGACTATACATGACAGCCTATCACTGGTAACTGCAGTGCATTTATTGTTTCTGAATTGATTTTCTCTGCAGGGAAATTCCTCCGAGTATTATGTAAAGCTTATACAATGAATGGAGCCTTGTGCAGCGTAATATTACAGCCAATCACATCTCCCAGGAAAGCTCTGCTAGTTAAATCTCAGCACATGATATCTGCTCAGTTGTCCCCAAAATCAGCTAACTCTGTCACTGACATATACCACTTACCACACATCCCTCCATTCATCTACCACTGGAACCCAAAACCTATACCCTAACCCCATTACTGCAACCCTGCTACCCTAACTCAACCCTATCCCTAAAGGGGCAGACTAGATGGGTCAGATGGTTCTTATTTGCCATCACATTTTATGTGTATATATTATGTAAGACATAGCACTTCTAATTTACCATTGTACATATACCATCCTCGCTCACCAGCCCATAACTTTTTGGGGCTCATACAGAATGTGAACCGTGCACCAGATTGTGTAGGACATTTGCAGGATTTCCCTCTGCCCATGCTCTCAGAGTGCTTGCATATACAGTAATGGAGACCAGCGGTCACAGGGCCGGAGTCATTGCTATAACTGGCAACGGCAACATTTCCCTGAAGTTATCCCCCGACAGATGGCACCATTGTCAATGGATAAAGGGTGTGTAGTGTAGATCACCCTTGACCCAAGGGCCAATGTGCATTACACACACTGCACCAATTATAAATACACCAGTGGCATGTTGACTCAAATGCTGCCAACAGGGTCAGACTGGCCCACAGGGGAACAGGGGAAACCACCGGTGGGCCCCACTGTCTGTGGGCCCACCTCCTACTCTAGGGATTAGGTTCCAGGCTGAATCCTAGTGTACTTTAATTATACATTATACATATGTTACCTTATACTGCACAGGACTATGGGCCCAACCCATGCACTCTCTTATGGTAGGTGGGCCTCTGTGGTGGTTGGCCACACCTCCACTATTGCCTGGCCACATCCTTAAGCATGGGCCCCTACCACAGCATTTCCCCGGTGGGCCCTTCTTGCCCCAGTCCGACACTGGCTACCAATGCAGACCAGAAAGTCTACATAGATATGGCTGTTAGAGTAGGCGCACCTATTGCACTGGCAGGTATGTACATACATACTGATGATGACAACTTGCCATAAACTAGATACATATGCCACTGTTGCAGTGGGGTACGCCTCATTAGATGAATATACTTATGCATATATGCGGCATAGCAATCTTTTCACATGCTCTTTTTTTTGGAGTCATTTCTGTACATTTTGCTACCAACCTGTATCCGGGAACCGGTCTCTAGGTCGACAGTAACTAGGTCGACAGTGTCTAGGTCGACCACTATTGGTCGACAGTAACTAGGGCGACATGGTTTCTAGGTCAACAGGGTCTCTAGGTCGACATGTTCTAGGTCGACAGGTCAAAAGGTCGACATGAGTTTTTCACGATTTTTTTCCTTTTTTTGAACCTTTTCATACTTAACGATCCACCAAATTGTCCTTTAGGTTGACTCCTCTTCCCTTACCCAACTCTTAAACTTAGCACTATTTAGTACCTAACCATTACACTTACTTCTTAAACTAACTTACCCTAGGCACACACAGTACTGCCTACTACTATACTACCCAAATTCTTACATCCCTCTCTAACCAACTGTGTGTCCACTAACCCAGCCACCCACAGATTCAACAAATGCATTGCTCACACAGGCTATTCCTCACTAACCCTCCACTTGCACCTAATATCCTTCGGTAAAACTCTCCTTGTATAACTAGTCTCCATGGATTCACCGTTACATTTAAGTTTCTCAGCATACTCTTGCTCTTACTAGCAGTGGCGGCTTTAAAGGAGGGGCTGCAGTACAGTCCAAAATTCAAATAAGGGAGCCATACCAACTGCCAGTGAGTCCCGATCGTTGATGTTTGGCAGCGTTTGCGGTGGCAGTTGATGCAGCTCCCCTATTTGAATTTTGCACTGGCTGCAGCCCCACCCCTGGAGCCACCACTGCTTACTATTATATTAATGCAGGTGTGCAACAATGTACATAGGTGGGGGGGGGGGGGAGCTATAATTTCATTTTGGTGGCCCGAAATTGCTGCATGTTCACTGCTCAGGGGCAGATAGACTTACCCTCCACACCACCTACCTGACAGAAAGATAGATAGATAGATAGATAGATAGATAGATAGATAGATAGATAGATAGATAGATAGATAGAGGATGAAGGAGGTTGCGGAGGGGGAAGAAGGGAGCAACATATGAAGTGGGAGGTGAGAAAGGTGCAGGGCTGGTCCCACAGGAGGGGACAGACCACAGTAACTATCCACACACTGTAGTAGCTGGAGCTGGGTGCAGAGTGGAGGAGAGCCCTGGAGGTGGGCAGAGAAGTGCTGTGAGGGAGAGCAGCCAGAAAGGGGATTATCTTCAACCTGACACTGCCCATGGTATCCTTAGATGGCAGCCGCACTGCACCCCATGACCCAGTACATTGACTTGTGCCTCTCAAATATTTTTTTGGGGGGCAAGCTGTATATTGCACATAGTGTACTGTATTATGAGCAAAACATTTATTTGTGCTATCATCCCTGTATTCTTAAGATGTATGATGTGGTCACTCTAAGAGAAAATACAATTCTACCATGCCCTAACATAACATAATTCCGTAGTAGTAGTAGTAGTAGTAGTAGTAGTAGTAGTAGTAGTAGTAGTAGTAATAGTAGTTTATTCATTGTTATTTACTGTAAGTATCCATTTACTGACTTAAATACACTCTAATCTCAAAAAGTTATTTTTGTCCATTATACCTATGTTAGAGGAATGCATGTCTTCTTACAGGCCAGTAGTGGTGATGCATGTGCTGTAGGGCTATCTGTCCCCCAGTAGCCTGATTTCTACCATTCTAAGACCACATAGTTCTGTCTGGCCACGTGCTCATAGTTTCAACTTCTACCTGGTATTTTGAGAGGATTATTATATAGAAATAAGAGTGACAGGGGGCTGGGGGGGGCATATGAGATTATGGGATAACGGTACCTGAAAAATAATAAAGGTCATTTATTAAATGTAGAAGCTAAGCAGCAACAGCTCCTCTAAATTTGCACCATTGCACCACTTTCACTTGTTTTGCTTCAGTAATGGTAGGCTCTGGGGTGCTGCTGGGCACTGGTAAACCCAGGCAATATCACAGACGCATTTCTATAAACATGACCTGCAACACTCAAAGGTCATCACACAACCCCGTACAGTGTCATGTAATCATACAACCCTGTTTACTATCATGTCTGAGGACTAGTGATGTGCACCGGACATTTTTCGGGTTTTGTGTTTTGGTTTTGGATTCGGTTCCGCGGCCGTGTTTTGGATTCGGATGCGTTTTGGCAAAACCTCCCTGAAAATTTTTTGTTGGATTCGGGTGTGTTTTGGATTCGGGTGTTTTTTTTACAAAAACCCCTCAAAAACAGCTTAAATCATAGAATTTGGGGGTCATTTTGATCCCATAGTATTATTAACCTCAATAACCATAATTTCCACTCATTTTCAGTCTATTTTGAACACCTCACACCTCACAATATTATTTTTAGTCCTAAAATTTGCACCGAGGTCGCTGGATGGCTAAGCTAAGCGACACAAGTGGCCGACACAAACACCTGGCCCATCTAGGAGTGGCACTGCAGTGTCAGACAGGAAGGCACTTCAAAAAAATGGTCCTCAAACAGCACATGATGCAAAGAAAAAAAGAGGCGCAATGAGGTAGCTGTGTGACTAAGCTAAGCGACCCAAGTGGCCGACACAAACACCTGGCCCATCTAGGAGTGGCACTGCAGTGTCAGACAGGATGGCACTTCAAAAAAATAGTCCTCAAACAGCACATGATGCAAAGAAAAAAAGAGGTGCACCAAGGTCGCTGGATGGCTTAGCTAAGCGACACAAGTGGCCAACACAAACACCTGGCCCATCTAGGAGTGGCACTGCAGTGTCAGACAGGATGGCACTTAAAAAAAATAGTCCCGAAACAGCACATGATACAAAGAAAAAAAGAGGCGCAATGAGGTAGCTGTGTGACTAAGCTAAGCGACACAAGTGGCCGACACAAACACCTGGCCCATCTAGGAGTGGCACTGCAGTGTCAGGCAGGATGGCACTTCAAAAAATAGTCCCCAAACAGCACATGATGCAAAGAAAAATGAAAGAAAAAATAGGTGCAAGATGGAATTGTCCTTGGGCCCTTCTACTCACCCTTATGTTGTATAAACAGGACATGCACACTTTAACAAACCCATGATTTCAGCGACAGGGTCTGCCACACAACTGTGACTGAAATTACTGGTTGGTTTGGGCCCCCACCAAAAAAGAAGCAATCAATCTCTCCTTGCACAAACTGGCTCTACAGAGGCAAGATGTCCACCTCCTCCTCATTGTCCGATTCCTCACCCCTTTCACTGTGTACATCCCCCTCCTCACACATTATTAATTCGTCCCCACTGGAATCCACCATCTCAGGTCCCTGTGTACTTTCTGGAGGCAATTGCTGGTGAATGTCTCCACGGAGGAATTGATTATAATTAATTTTGATGAACATCATCTTCTCCACATTTTCTGGAAGTAACCTCGTACGCCGATTGCTGACAAGGTGAGCAGCTGCACTAAACACTTTCGGAGTACACACTGGAGGGTGGGCAACTTAGGTAAAATAAAGCCAGTTTCTGCAAGGGCCTCCAAATTGCCTCTTTTTCCTGCCAGTATACGTACGGACTGTCTACTTGGATGCGATCACTCATATAATCCTCCACCATTCTTTCAATGGTGAGAGAATCATATGCAGTGACAGTAGACGACATGTCAGTAATCGTTGGCAGGTCCTTCAGTCCGGACCAGATGTCAGCACTCGCTCCAGACTGCCCTGCATCACCGCCAGCGGGTGGGCTCGGAATTCTTAGCCTTTTCCTCGCACCCCCAGTTGCGGGAGAATGTGAAGGAGGAGCTGTTGACGGGTCACGTTCCGCTTGACTTGACAATTTTCTCACCAGCAGGTCTTTGAACCTCTGCAGACTTGTGTCTGCCGGAAAGAGAGATACAACGTAGGTTTTAAATCTAGGATCGAGCACGGTGGCCAAAATGTAGTGCTCTGATTTCAACAGATTGACCACCCGTGAATCCTGGTTAAGCGAATTAAGGGTTCCATCCACAAGTCCCACATGCCTAGCGGAATCGTTCTGTTTTAGCTCCTCCTTCAATGTCTCCAGCTTCTTCTGCAAAAGCCTGATGAGGGGAATGACCTGACTCAGGCTGGCAGTGTCTGAACTGACTTCACGTGTGGCAAGTTCAAAGGGTTGCAGAACCTTGCACAACGTTGAAATCATTCTCCACTGCGCTTGAGTCAGGTGCATTCCCCCTCCTTTGCTTATATCGTAGGCAGATGTATAGGCTTGAATGGCCTTTTGCTGCTCCTCCATCCTCTGAAGCATATAGAGGGTTGAATTCCACCTCGTTACCACCTCTTGCTTCAGATGATGGCAGGGCAGGTTCAGGACTGTTTGCTGGTGCTCCAGTCTTCTGCACGCGGTGGCTGAATGCCGAAAGTGGCCCGCAATTCTTCGGGCCACCGACAGCATCTCTTGCACGCCCCTGTAGTTTTTTAAATAATTCTGCACCACCAAATTCAATGTATGTGCAAAACATGGGACGTGCTGGAATTTGCCCAGATGTAATGCACGCACAATATTGCTGGCGTTGTCCGATGTCACAAATCCCCAGGAGAGTCCATTTGGGGTAAGCCATTCTGCGATGATGTTCCTCAGTTTCCGTAAGAGGTTGTCAGCTGTGTGCCTCTTCTGCAAAGCGGTGATACAAAGCGTAGCCCGCCTAGGAACGAGTTGGCGTTTGCGAGATGCTGCTACTGGTGCCGCCGCTGCTGTTCTTGCTGCGGGAGGCAATACATCTACCCAGTGGGCTGTCACAGTCATATAGTCCTGAGTCTGCCCTGCTCCACTTGTCCACATGTCCGTGGTTAAGTGGACATTGGGTACAACTGCATTTTTTAGGACACTGGTGACTCTTTTTCTGAGGTCTGTGTACATTTTCGGTATCGCCTGCCTAGAGAAATGGAACCTAGATGGTATTTGTTACCGGGGACACAGTACCTCAATCAAGTCTCTAGTTGCCTGTGAATTAACGGTGGATACCGGACACACGTTTCTCACCGCCCAGGCTGCCAAAGCCTGAGTTATCCGCTTTGCAGCAGGATGACTGCTGTGATATTTCATCTTCCCGCAAAGGACTGTTGGACAGTCAATTGCTTACTGGAAGTAGTACAAGTGGTCTTCCAACTTCCCCTCTGGGATGACGATCGACTCCCAGCAGCAACAACAGCAGCACCAGCAGCAGTAGGCGTTACACTCAAGGATGCATCGGAGGAATCCCAGGCAGGAGAGGACTCGTCAGACTTGACAGTGACATGGCCTGCAGGACTATTGGCTTTCCTGTGTAAGGAGGAAATTGACACTGAGGGAGTTGGTGGTGTGGTTTGCAGGAGCTTGGTTACAAGAGGAAGGGATTTGGTGGTCAGTGGACTGCTTCCGCTGTCATCCAAAGTTTTTGAACTTGTCACTGACTTATGATGAATGCGCTGCAGGTGACGTATAAGGGAGGATGTTCTGAGGTGGTTAACGTCCTTACCCCTACTTATTAGAGCTTGACAAAGGCAACACACGGCTTGACACCTGTTGTCCGCATTTGTGTTAAAATAATTCCACACCGAAGAGGTGATTTTTTTTGTAATTTGACCAGGCATGTCAATGGCCATAATCGTCCCATGGACAACAGGTGTCTCCCCGGGTGCCTGACTTAAACAAACCACCTCACCATCAAAATCCTCCTTGTCAATTTCCTCCTCAGCGCCAGCAACACCCATATCCTCATCCTGGTGTACTTCAACAGTGACATCTTCAATTTGACTATCAGGAACTGGACTGCGGGTGCTCCTTCCAGCACTTGCAGGGGGCGTGCAAATGGTGGAAGGCGCCACCTCTTCCCGTCCAGTGTTGGGAAGGTCAGGCATCGCAGCCGACATAATTGGACTCTCCTTAGGGACTTGTGATTTAGAAGAACGCACAGTTCTTTGCTGTGCTTTTGCTTTAAATTTTGATTTTTGGGTCATTTTACTGAACTTTTGTGTTTTGGATTTTACATGCTCTCTACTATGACATTGGGCATCGGCTTTGGCAGACGACGTTGATGGCATTTTATCGTCTCGGCCATGACTAGTGGCAGCAGCTTCAGCACGAGGTGGAAGTGGATCTTGATCTTTCCCTATTTTACCCTCCACATTTTTGTTCTCCATTTTTTAATGTATGGAATTATATGCCAGTATCAATAGCAATGGCCTACTACTATATATACTGCGCACAACTGAAATGCACCACAGGTATGGATGGATAGTATACTTGACGACACAGAGGTAGGTAGAGCAGTGGCCTACTGTACCGTACTGCTATGTATTATATACTGGTGGTCAGCAAAATTATGCACTGTACTCCTACTATATACTACAATGCAGCACAGATATGGAGCGTTTTTCAGGCAGAGAACGTATAATACTGGTGGTCACTGGTCAGCAAAACTCTGCACTGTACTCCTCCTATATAATACTGCTGGTCCCCAGTCCCCACAATAAAGCAGTGTGAGCACAGATATATGCAGCACACTGAGCACAGATATGGAGCGTTTTTCAGGCAGACAACGTATACTGGTGGTCACTGGTCAGCAAAACTCTGCACTGTACTCCTCCTATATAAAACTGCTGGTCCCCAGTCCCCACAATAAAGCAGTGTGAGCACAGATATATGCAGCACACTGAGCACAGATATGGAGCGTTTTTCAGGCAGACAACGTATAATACTGGTGGTCACTGGTCAGCAAAACTCTGCACTGTACTCCTCCTATAATACTGCTGGTCCCCAGAATAAAGATATTTGCACTGCAGCCCCCTGAAACAAAGTGAGAGGACGCCAGCCATGTCCTCTCACTATCATTTCCAATGCACGAGTGAAAAATGGCGGCGACGCGCGGCTCCTTATATAGAATCCGAATCTCGCGAGAATCCGACAGCGAGATGATGACGTTCGGGTGCGCTCGGATTAACCGAGCCATACGGGAGAATCCGAGTATGCCTCGGACCCGTGTAAAATGGGTGAAGTTCGGGGGGGTTCGGATTCCGAGGAACCGAACCCGCTCATCACTACTGAGGACCATACACCCTTATTAATTTTGACTTAACCTATATTGTTTTTTTGTTGTCCTGTTTAGACACATACATTAATCCACTAAGGGTAAAGGTTTTCCTTTTATTTAATGTAAAATACATTTTGTGTAACATAATCACATTGTCTATTATAGATGCTTTAGGGACAGGGTTAAAATACTTACTGGAAACCGGTGGGATTCTGTCCATCAGGATTCCGCTGTCAGTCTTCTGACCATTTCACATAGCATAACACGCAGCCGTCGCGACCCTGCACATGGCAGGTAGTTGTCTGCCAGTGCAGCTGGGCTGCCCAGGCAGGGAGCTACTTGGCGGGTGCGAAAGCATCGCCGCCGTGCGATGCTTTCACACCCGTGTGAGGGGGAAGGGGGGGCAGGGCCTGACATGCGGGCGAAATTTGATCAGCTCTGAATCACCCCCAGAGGCTGCTCCACTGCACATCGGGCATACATACATACATACATATATATGCATTCCGCATTCCAGTTAGTTATTCAAAATAAATGCCCGGTGCCTTCTCAAATAGGGAATTCCCCTGAACCATATGCAGACATGAACAAGCGGCACTCACAGGACTTACATGAATAAATGGGACCTCAACCCATCAATTGCAACGTTTTGGTATTTATTACAACCATCGTCAGCCTGACGACGGTTGTAATAAATACCGAAACGTTGCAATTGATGGGTTGAGGTCCCATTTATTCATGTAAGTCCTGTGAGTGCCGCTCGTTCATGTCTGCATATATATATATATATATATATATATATATATAAATGTTAATATTTATTATACAGTATACATACATACATAGACATTATATATATATATATATATATATATATACACACATACCATGCACATTCATACATTTACAAACACACATGCATACATACCCAAATACACATATATCCCTGTAAATACATACATACATACACACACACACACACACACACTCACTTGCACACACACTTGCACACACACACTTACACACACACACACACACACACACACACACACACAGTATTGATGATTTACATACCACCAGTGGCTGGGAGCTGTGGGAGGCAGGAGCAGAGTAGCGGTTTTGTGAGGTGGGAGAGAGCTGCTGTGGCTGAGCATGCGCAGCCAGCAGCTCTCCCCGGACTTTCTCTCTACAGAGAGCTACGTAGCTCTCTGCAGCTGCTGTATCTCCGTGGTCACTGCTGTATCCGTCTCACAAATAAACATTTGGCTCATCAGGGGGGGTTTCCAGGTACTCGGAAACCCCCCTGTGTGCGCTACTGGGTGGCCACCCCTGCCCTTTCCTCAGTCCTTTCCTTCTACTCAGGGAGGCCCAGCCTGTCAATCACATGGAAGCTCGGCCCTCCGGGCTAGAAAGAGGAGCTGCTCAGCTGATGCCCACTTGGTGAGAATTAATGTGTGTATACTGTGTGTGTGTGTATATGTGTGTGTATGTGTTTATGTCTGTGTATACTGTGTGTTTATGTGTAAATGTGTGTAGATGTCTGTGCATATGTGTGTTTATGTGTATATATCTTTGTAAACAGTGAGTATATGTGTGTATATATGTATATCTGTGTGTATATTTGTGTGTTTGTGTGTGTATGTGTGTATGTGTATATATCTGTGTATATGTGTGTGTTTATGTATGCCTGTGTATATCTGTGTATATTTGTGTGTTTATATATGAGTGTGTATATATCTGTGTATATGTGTTTATGCATGTCTGTGTGTATATTTGTGTGTGGGTATATATCTGTGTATATGTGTGTGTTTATGTATATCTGTGTATATTTGTGTGTATGTGTATATATCTGTGTGTATATGTGTGTGTTTATGTATGTCTGTGTATATTTGTGTGTTTATATATGAGTGTGTATATATCTGTGTATATGTGTGTTTACGTATGTCTGTGTGTATATTTATGTGTGTGTATATATCTGTGTGTTTATGTATATCTGTGTGTATATTTGTGTGTTTATGTGTGTGTGTGTGTGTGTGTGTGTGTGTGTGTGTGTGTGTGTGTGTGTGTGTATCTGTGAGTATGTGTGTGTTTATGTATATACATGCCTAAATGTGTGTGAATGTATGTATGTATGTATGTATGTATGTATGTATGTGTGGTGGTGGCGCCGTGACATGACCCTGCTCTGGGTGTCATGTCTCCACGCTGCGCCTCTGTATACAGGTTCTTTAAACTAGTAAAAAAAAAATACAAATATTCTTCAGAATTTATGAATAAATCATTCCTTTATCACTATCCGCCACCTGGCAGCAAGCAGTAAGATATATAACAGCTTAAACAAAACATATTTTTGTTGTAATAAATACACATGTAAAGTGTTGTAAGTTTAAATACACCATCTGTCCAACCTCTGTAGAAGGGCTTTAAATTACTGTCTCTCATACAGCGCGCAGATGTTGTGCAGGTCCGGACTTTCTCGGATCAACATGGAAATTTGTCACGGACTTACACCAGTGCTTGTTCCCAAGTAGTTTCAGTCCGCTGAAATAATTAGTCGGTTTTAGTAGAGAGCACAATATTTCATTTCAATCACTAACACTTGTAAGATTGATGATTTCTCTATACCATATCCTCTTACATCATTCCTGCACACTAAACGTACACATGCTCATTAATTATAATGTAATGTGTGTTCTAATGCAATGCAAGACATTTGTAAGCATTTATAAGCTGGCTTTAGACTGCGTTCCTTTCCTATCAAATGATGCCGCTCATCCATTTATGGGCTAACACAAGTTTTTACATGGTTTAGGGAAGATGGTGATTCCAACTTTCTGCTAGATGTGGCGTAATTGTAGGATTTTTGGGGATAGATCGATGACTGGGGATAGATCGATGACTGGGGATAGATCGATGACTGGGGATAGATCAATGACTGGGGATAGATCGATGACTGGGGTAGGATTTTTGGTGATAGATTGATGAGCAGCCACCCCCCACCCACCTTCTGTGGCCAGTGCCATCTTCTCAGTCATGGGCAGAAGATAGCAAAGGCTCTGGCACAGTGAAAGACTCTTTGGTTTCCATATGCTGTGCAATCTTTCTGAAGATGGCATTGGACGTTGAGGGATCTGCATACCAGTAACTGTGGGGGTAATTCCAAGTTGATCGCAGCAGGAAATTTTTTAGCAGTTGGGCAAAACCATGTGCACTGCAGGGTGGGCAGATATAACATGTGCAGAGAGAGTTAGATTTGGGTGGGTTATTTTGTTTCTGTGCAGGGTAAATACTGGCTGCTTTATTTTTACACTGCAATTTAGATTGCAGATTGAACTCACCACACCCAAATCTATCTCTCTCTGCACATGTTATATCTGCCCCCCTGCAGTGCACATGGTTTTGCCCAACTGCTAAAAAATTTCCTGCTGCGATCAACTTGGAATTACCCCCTGTGTGCGGTATGCTCTGGGTGCATGTTGTGCCATGTGAGCTCCCCCTGGACCCAGGGGCCCGTGTTCTCCATACACCTTGCACCCATCATAGATAAGTCTATGTTTCTGGCAGTAACTCTCTTAACAAGAGTGCCTCTCCATTTTGTCCAACAAAAAAGGTGTTTTGCCCCTTAATAAATCAGCTTTTTTTTGTGCTTTAAACCATGTTTAAGGACAGGCCATTCCTCATGGGTCCGTGGAGCATGCTTGCTCCAGGCTAAAATTTGCCAGCTAGCTCCTGGTCAGCCATAAGCTTAAACACTGTATTGTGTTATTGTAGGATGCCTGACAATGCTTGGCTAGAATTTTTTAGTTGAGTGAGGACTTGAGCATGATCACACCAACATTACAGGATTACATGATCTTAAAGAGACAAGGAAAAAATTCTCACTGCACTGGTCTAAAGAGAAAACAAAATTTAGCTCATAATTTCAAACACAATATATATTACCACTATTCAGTATGAATGTTTTAGAATTCTTATATGGTAGAGTGGTGGTGCTCCCACAGAGCCAAACTATTATATGAAACAAAACATAGCCTATAGACAAGCTAGACAGAAACTCTAAAGGTGGTAGAGCACTCTTAGGATAAGGAAGGGGGGAACAAAACTTGATAAAACTTTATTTTTATTTTGAATTACATCTAAAAGGCCTAAGATGGCCTGTATAGTCATAAAAACTGACATTGGAGAAATATAAAGACAATACAAAACATAAACGTAAAATACACACAATAAAAAGCGTCCAGGTAGAAGGTGTATGCAATTTTACTAATCAGTATAAGTGCATTTAATGGTACCCACAAATAATGCAGTCAGTAGGCAGGACTACCTGGGCACGGTCAGAATTCTGCTGTCCCCCATGTGTAAACAGTGAATGGGGGATGAGAGATGAGTTGGAATATACTAGAAAATGGTGGACCATATGTCTATGTATTTGAAATAGATATTGTTATAATCTTATTGGATACAATGATCAAATGATAAATTAAAAAAGTATATGTTGAAAAATATATATTATAAATGTATATTTGTTAGGAGCTAAGGGCATGTCCGCTAATTGCGCATAGCGGGCTGCCCCCAGCATTCAGGTAGAAATAGCAATGTATACATTATAATTTTATTTTCTGCATTATAGTTACAGCCACACGCAGGCTGGTATACATGGTGGTTTTGGGTCAATTTATCGGACCATCCTTTGAATTAGGTGCAGCACATAGGCTGCTTTATATTGCTAATATATACATGAGACGGTCCATTCAGATTATTGTCTAGATGACCCATGTGCCGTACACATACTAATTTGTGTCCCTAAAGCTGCACTTTGGATATTACCAAAGTTGATCTATGGGGCATATTTGTTAATTTTCAGGCATAATAGCAATGACTAAATGATCAAATTATTGATGAATTTGACGGCTACACGCAGGCTACTATATATGGTGGTTTGGGGTCAATTTGTCGGACCATCTTTTTCAAGTGCAGCGCATGTGCTGCTTTATATTGCAATACATACATGGGACGGTCCGCTTAGATTATTGTTTATATGACCCATGTGCTGTGCACAAATTAACTTGTGCTCTTATAGTTTATGATATACAAATTGGCTATTTTACCGCATCAGGTTATATGATAGGCACGGGTTCGTGTAAAAGAAATAAATGTTTCATTAATACCTGCCGATGTATAGAATATGAACTATATACATATCAATTAGAGCATAGCTGCATTTTGGCATTACCGGATCCGATCTATTGGATATACTTATTACTTTTGATATCCTTAGTACAGCCATCTACAGCAGATTATCATCCGAGTTTTGAACCGGACATGAACCGCATTATATGTGATATATTTTTATCCATTTGCTAATACAGTCCAATATATAGTGCATTTATGGGTTAATCTGTTTCGTAGTTAGCTAACCCATATGCCTTGTGTAGTTTGATTGATGTATACACAAACCTTTATTTATAAAAAATATATGTTTTGCAATACACTAAAAAAGTATATTTTTTTCTGATTATTCAACAAAATTTATTTATTGTTTCTTATGAACATCAGCTCTGATTCTGCAGTACTCTAGGCACTCGTACCAGGTCCTTGTGATATATTTACAATAACAGCAATAATCGTGATATTGTAACTGGATGAGGTGATAATAATTTGATTATAGGTTGCCTAGACAATTATTTATCTTTAATGGAGTATATTTGATTTAATTCTCATTGCCTTGAGGGTATCTTTTTAGTGCTGGAGCGTTCTGTCATCCACATAATAATAATTATCTCTGGCATTACTATATATGAGAGCACAACCACGGTTAAAAGATCTTCATACAAATGGGCATTGAGCGACAACTCTGTACTTAAAACATACATCTCTTCTTATTCTATCAATAGGGGGACGGTCCAGTACCTCTCTCATTGGCTGCGCTGTGTTATATAAACATCAGCCAAAAGCAGAAGGGAAAAACCGCCTGGCCCTATTTGATATCTTATTATTCTAAGGACACACCAGTAGGAATCTCTCATCCCTCATTTACTGCATGGCACATGGGGGACAGCAGAATTCTGAAAGTGATTTTTAGTCCTGTCTTCTCATCTTTAATCACAATCACCATATGCACTTATACATGTAATTGCATATGCTATGTCTATTTAGTAGGGTACAAATATATATTTCTCATACGTCCTAGAGGATGCTGGGGACTCCGTAAGGACCATGGGGTATAGACGGGATCCGCAGGAGACATGGGCACACTATAAGACTTTGAATGGGTGTGAACTGGCTCCTCCCTCTATGCCCCTCCTCCAGACCTCAGTTAGATTCTGTGCCCAGGATAGACTGGACACACACTAGGGGAGCTCTACTGAGTTTCTCTAAAAGACTTATTAGGTTTTTTATTTTCAGAGAGACCTGCTGGCTACAGGCTCTCTGCTTCGTGGGACTGAGGGGAGAGAAGTCAGACCTACTTCTATACGGACCCCTGCCAGCATAAAAAGTTATATTAATTACGGGGCTGAAGCGCGCCGAGAAGGGGCGGGGCTTAGCCCTCACAACAGGATTCAGCGCCATTTTCTCCATGTCCCCGCCAAAGCCAGTGTATAGTGCACATGAGGGGGGGCACAGTGTTTTAGTGCTATATAGAGGGATATACAGCACTATTTTAGATAATGGGCATGAAATCATTGTGTTGTGAATATATGTCTGTGTGTTCCCTGTCAGATATAACCACTATAGCTTTTTAGTCCACATGTGTCGACATGCGGGAGTGCTCTCTCACAAACAGCTATGGGGATCCCTGTCGGCATCGCCGACGCCTGTTGGTACTTGATTCAGTAGATGCAGTGTCAGCAGGTCGGTAGTTGTATGCTTTTCAAAAGTAAACACTGTATGGGAGACACAGTACTATGTGGGTGACCCTGTCGGCACCAACTGTTATTACTGGGTGTAAATTAACTTGCTGTAACTGCCTTATACCTGTGTATATATTTATATGTATATGTATGGTACGGTTCCATGGGCCTGTAGCTCGAGCACAGACATGGTAATATTTGTGGGGGAGTGTTATTAAAATTATATATGTATACTTCCCTTGGACCCCTCTGGGTCGCAAGAAGGTTATTTTGGCTGGTTACTACTACCTGCTGTCGACGAATACTAGGTTTTCTGTCGACCATAAGGTTTCCTGTTAGATCCACAACTGGGGCATTCAGTACATGGTCATACACATTCACAACACATTAATGTCACTAGGGACCCGACGGTTCCGGACAATCCGATTATATGTATGATATATATATATATATATATATATATATATATATACCATGCATATAATGATATGTGTGTATATGTGTATTACATTATACGATTTCTAATGAATGCTGAAGTAAAAGTATTCCTTCTCATGTGCTGGTTGCTCTGTTGATATAGCTCTAGGTCGGCCGTGACGAGTTGGTCTCAGATCCTTACAAGGAGTCCGAATGATTATTCTTTTCCCGCCGCGGATAGAATACTGTGAAAGTCAATTCCTGGTCGATACGGGGCCCTGTCACAAAGGATCGTACACAGTAAGCTAAGTGATATTTTATTTATATGCTTTGGAGTTATTTGCATTACATGCACATGGGGGAGAGTTTGTATTCGGAAAGCCATCCGATAGAATTACCCTAAAGAGAGTAGGGGATGTTTCTTATTTTGATTCTTCTCTATAACCCGTGCGACTACAAGAGGTGTGGCGGGGGGATTGCTGAGGCTGACTCCGAGAGATACTGGAGTTTTTCCCTGGGACGGTGTACCGCTGTTTGGGGAGGCCTCAGTTCAGTCATTCACGGCGGATACCACTGGTAAGTCTAACTTCGTGAGTTAGATTCCATCACAACGGTTGGTGACGCATTCTGTTGTGGGATGCAGTCATTTTAACTGGTTCGATACCATTCTTTTTTCCCTTTCGGTGCAGATTGTGGAAGGTGAAAAGGTAAGAGTTCTGCAGCCTTGTTAGGTTCGCAAAAGCGGATGTCGTTTTCTATTTCTGCCACATCCACCGCATGTCGCTGGGTCTTTCTGGCTGGAGCCCACTCTGGTGGGAACTCGTCTACTACTCTTCAGTCAGTCCAGAAATGGACTTGGACCTGTGAGTTAATTAAAGAATCCAAAGGGGGACATACTGGTGTTTACAGATGGTTTCCCTCACTGATTTTTCAAATAGATCTTGCCGTTTCCCCTCTGGAAGGGGAGGTAGTACGCGACGACATACCAGAGTTGCGTCAGGTTCAGGGCATTGTCCTGCTGTCCCTGTTAAAAAAAACAAAACAAAAAAAACGTGAAACAAAGATTTCTCCTTATGAAGTTGAACTACAGGATGGAATCTCTCAGGCCAGGGAGCTCCAGCACGTAAAGGTCGGAGGTGGGTATCAGAGTAGATACTGAACGGTTGAAGTTTTGTGTGTTCCTGTGGAAAGAGGTCTGAGGATCCGGAGTCGGATCAGATTTGCTGTGACAATCCATCAATATGTTCCGTTGAGGAAGAAGATGGGTGCAGCCTAAGAGGCCTTTTCGGTGAGCAGGTAAAATGCCAGAGTGGTTTTCACGGGGCCAGTTGGAAATGTGGTCCGGGTCTCACCTGCACATGCACCGGAATATAATCCTAATGGCCAGGATATCGCTCCTGTGGTGTCTGCTCAGTTCTCACCTCCTAGAGGGACGAAGGTTCGGAATCCAGGATGAGATCCCGGTCACCATGCATGCAGATTTCCGAGACTGGGGAGCAGTCCTTGCAAGGGAAGTATTTTCAGAGGAAAAGGTCAAGCTGGGAAGCTTGTCTGAAATAAGCTTTCTTGAATTAAGAGCTATTTTCAATGAACATATGCTTCGTGATCTGCCCGTGTTAATTCTGTCTGACAACTTGACAGCAGTGGTGTAAGTAGGCCACTAGGGCGGAACAAGGAGCAAAGCAGCATTGGCAGAGGCGAAAAAAGTTTTCTGCTGGGTGGAAAGACTGGAAAAGCTATATTAGCAGTCTTCGTTCCGGATGTGAACGACGGAGAAATAGATTCCTCTGCAGACGCGATCTCCATTCGGGAAAAATAGTCGTCATCGAGAAGTTTTCATTGAAGCGACAAGTCTTGGAGGAGTGCCTCAATTGGACATGTTGGCGTCTCGCCTCAACAAGAGATCTCAGGGATATTGTTCCAGGTCGGGGGACATTCAAGCTATGGTGGTGGACGTCCTCGGGACACCTTGGGTATTTTCAGTCAGTCTATGTGTCCCCTTCGTTTTCACTCTTCTGAAGGTGATAAACGTAAGAAGAACAAAGGTTCAGGCGATCCTCATTGTTCCGGTCTAAACAAGGAGGGCTTGGTATCCAGTTCTTCAAGATTTACTCATAGAAGATCACTGGCCTCTTCCTCTACGTGACGAACTGTTACAGCAAGATTCGTGAGTGTATCAAGACTTACCGAGGCTGCGTTTGACGGCGTGGCGGTTGAACGCCATATCCTAGCCAGAAAGGGTATTCCCAAGTCATTTCCACACTTCTTCAGGCTAGAAAAGAAGTAACGGCAAAGCCTTACCACCATGTTTGGAGAAAATATGTGGCTTGGTGTGAATCCACGACGGCTAGTACGGAAGTTTCAGCTGGGTTGTTCTTCTGCATTCTTTGCAAGCAGGTGTGGGTGCAGGCCTAAAGTTAGGCTCCGTTTAAGTGCGGTTTTGGCCTTATAAATTTTCTTTCCAAAAAATATTGGCAACCTTTCCGGAAGTCCGGTCCTTCGTGGAAGGAGTACTGCACATCCAACCTCCATTTGTGCCCCCATTTGCACCATGGGAACTTGACGTGGTGCTGCGTTTTCTTGTGTCACAATGATTGGAATCTTTATGAAAGGTTGTGTTAAATATTTCTCCCTTGGAGAGAGGTCATGCTTTTGGCTTTGGCATCTGCAAGGCGGATGTCGGAAGTAGCGGCTGGGTCTCACAAGAGCCCGTTTGATCTTCCAGGTGGATAGAGCGGAATTTAAAACTCGGATAATAGTTCTGCCAAAAAGTGGTTTCGGTGTTTCGCAGAAACCAGCCTATTGATGCCTGTGGTTTCTTAAGCATTGGCTGATTCAAGGTCTCTCGATGTGGTCAGGGCTTTGTATATTTATGTCGCCAATTTTGGCTCGGATTGGGGAAACAGAGGCTCTGTTTGTCCGGTATGCTCCCAGCGTGATTGGGGCGCCTGCGTCTCTGCAGTCTGTTACACGCTAGATCTGTGATTCGATTCGACGTGCTCGTTCTACGGCTGGACTGCCGTTGCCGAAGTCGGTAGTGACCCATTCTACTAGGAATATGGGCTTTTCTTGGGCGTATGCCCGAGGATTCTCGGCGGTTCAACTTTGCCGAGGGGATACTTGGTCGGGTTCAAACACTTTTGCTAAGCTCTACAAGTTTGATACCCTGGCTGATGGGGACCTCATGTTTGCTCAATCGGTGCTGCAGAGTCGTCCGCACTCTCCCGCCCAGTCTGGAGCTTTGGAATAAACCCCATGGTCCTTACGGAGTCCCCAGCATCCTCTAGGACGTATGAGAAAATAGGATTTTAATACCTACCGGTAAATCCTTTTCTCTTAGTCTGTAGAGGATGCTGGGCGCCCGTCCCAGTGCGGACTGTATCTGCAGTTTGATTATAGTTACGTTCATGTTGCGTTGAGTTCAGTCATTTTGTGACTGTTGTTGGTCATGCCGTTACATGCGCTGTTGTTGAATACCATGTTGGTTATGGTTACACTCTTGTGGTGTTTCTTTTCTGTCAGGTTGTTGCTGACGTTGTGCATGCCATGATATGCGGTGTCTTGTTATTGGTTGTGTTGACACACTGGTTGTGTTACATATTCTCTCAGCATGTGGCTGTGTATTGTTCATACCGTTGGCTGGTATTCTATTGAATGTCACGTTTTGTGGTATGTTCGTGGTGTGAGCTGGTATGACACTCACCGTGTTTAAACAATAAATTCTTTCCTCAAAATGTCCATCTCCCTGGGCACAGTTTTCTAACTGAGGTCTGGAGGAGGGGCATAGAGGGAGGAGCCAGTTCACACCCATTCAAAGTCTTATAGTGTGCCCATGTCTCCTGCGGATCCAGTCTATACCCGATGGTCCTTACGGAGTCCCAGGCATCCTCTACGGACTAAGAGAAAAGGATTTAACGGTAGGTATTAAAATCCTATTTTTTCAACATAAACTTTTTTCATTTATCATTTGATTATTGTATCCAATAAGATTATAACAATATCTGTTTCAAATACATAGACATATATTCCACCATTTTCTAGTATATTCCAACTCATTGGTGCATACCATCACATCAAATGTATATACATTTATTTTCTATCTATTTTTCTCCATTGTAGGGGACAGCCGAGTATTTCTCTCATTGGTTGCGCTGTGTCCAGCACACATCAACCAAAAGCAGAAAAGAAAAACTGTCCCCTCCTATGGCTTATCTTTATTTTCCAAGGACTGACACCAGTAAGAATCTCTCATCCCCCATTCACTGTTTACACATGGGGGACAACAGAATTCTGACCGTGCCCAGGTAGTCCTGCCTACTGACTGCTTTATTTGTGGGTACCATTAAATGCACTTATACTGATTAGTAAAATTGCGTACACCTTCTACCTGGATACTTTTTATTGTGTGCATTTTACGTCTATGATTTGTATTGTCTTTATATTTCGCCAATGTCAGTTTTTATGACTATACAGGCCATCTTAGGCCTTTTAGATGTAATTCAAAATAAAAGTTACGTTTGATCAAGTTTTGTTCTCCCCCTTCCTTATCCTAAGAGTGCTCTACCACCTTTAGAGTATCTGTATAGCTTGTCTATAGGCTAGGGCCCTCATTCCGAGTTGTTCGCTCGGTATTTTTCATCGCATCGCAGTGAGAATTCTCTTAGTGCGCATGCGTAATGTTCGCACTGCGCATGCGCCAAGTAACTTTACTATGAAGAAAGTAATTTTACTCACGGCTTTTTCATCGCTCCGGCGATCGCATTGTGATTGACAGGAAATGGGTGTTACTGGGCGGATGTATGGCGTTTTATGGGCGTGTGGCTGAAAACGCTACCGTTTCCGGAAAAAACGCAGGCGTGTCTGGAGAAACGGTGGGAGTGCTTGGCCGAACGCTGGGTGTGTTTCTGACGTCAGCCGGGACCGAAAAGCACTGAACTGATCGCACAGGCAGAGTAAGTCTGGAGTTACTCAGAAACTGCTAACTCGTTTTTGATCGCAAAAATGCGCATACATCGGTCGCACATTTAAGAAGTTTAGATTCACTCCCAGTAGGCGGCGGCTTAGCGTGTGTAACTCTGCTGAAATCGCCTTGCGAGCGAACAACTCGGAATGAGGGCCAATGTTTTGTTTCATGATCCTAAAGAGGGCAGGTCTGCAAAGGTGTGAGGATCCACTGGCAAGCCACAAAAAAGTAACCCCAAAAAATTCAATCCAAGAAAAACCTTGGATGCTGAATACTATGACTAAGGGACCACAAGGCTTTCAAGTATTATTATTATTACTACGATGAATTCTGCAGAGGAACAGGATTTATATTATCTTTGTATTATTCTAGTCGTTGTATTATTCTAATCTTTGTGCTATTAAACTAATTTTAAAAGTCAAAACTCACCACCAAATTGTTGGCAGAGTACTGCGGTGTAACACAGTGTATTAGCGGTACTTATCAGTGTAGTATATGTGGCTGTGGTAGGACTGCGGGGTATGGCTCCGGTGGTAAGGAATGGAGGACTGCACGCCTGTGCAGTCCGACACCCGCTGTGAAGAAGGAATGCACCACCCAGCTCTGTCTTTAGCTCCGGCAGCGCGGTACATGTAGAACATGGAGGAACGCTGAAGTCTCTCTCTCACACAGCTCTCAGATCTCTAAGATGGAGGATATCAGTGTTGGGCTCCGCCTCCCTGAGACACAGACACTAGAGGGACAAACACTAGAGGATGCACCTATGAGGTCCTATGCATGAGGAGACAGGTACAGAGTGCACCATTATCTAACACAAATCATATATGTCTGTGTAAATCTGTTTCTGATACTAGCCAGTGCCTCACAGCACCTCACTGGTGTAAACATTACATAAAAGATCACCTTCAACTCTTGTTTTATCAGAGTATACAGCTTAAAAGCTTTGATGAAGACATTGAGCAGTTGAACTCCATGGAGGCTTTTTTTTTATTACATAGGGCAAAAAGCAATGATTTCCTGTAACCCACAGCATCGGTTGTTGTTTTTTTTTTCTGTAAACACAATTTATTGAATGGATCACAATGAAATACAACAAGCAGAACACATTATTGTAGAATGCAGATTAGCAAACAACATAATAAACACAAAGGGGTAAATTTACTAAAATTTGTATTTTTCCGAATGAGGTTAAAGTTCAAACACGAATGACATCGAAAGTGTAAATTTGCAACTTTTTGAATTTATTACGACTAATTTACTAAGCTGTCGTATTCTGCATTTTCGTATTTACCGATGTCGATGTCATTCGTATTTTTTGGCAGTGTTTTACGGGAGTGAAATGTAAAACACTGCCGACTTTAACACAATGAATCTCGGCCGGATCTGTGAGATCCGTGCTGGGCTTCATTGTGCACCTTTCGTAAAAAATAAAACATTGTTAAAATTAAAAATAAAAAATGCGTGGGGTCCCCCCTCCTAAGCAAAACCAGCCTCGGGCTCTTTGAGCCGGTCCTGGTTGAAAAAATATGGGGGAAAAAGTGACAGGGGTTCCCCCATATTTAATCAACCAGCACCAGGCTCTGCGCCTGGTCCTGGTTCCAAAAATACGGGGGACAAAAAGTGTAGGGGTCCCCCGTATTTCTGAAACCAGCACCGGGCTCCACTAGCCAGGTACATAATGCCACAGCCGGGGGACACTTTTATATTGGTCCCTGCGGCCCTGGCATTACATACCCAACTAGGCATACCCCAATAAAAACAGGAGACACACACCTTGAAAGTAAAAGTTTATTACATACATCCACACCTCCAAACATACATACTTACCTATGTTCACACGAGGGTCGGTCCTCTTCTCCATGTAGAATCCATGGGGTACCTGTGGGAAAAATTAAACTCACATAATCCAGTGTAGATCGGTCCTCTTCTGTTCTTTTTGTAATCCACGTACTTTGCAAAATAAAAAAAAGAACACCCGACCACGCACTGAAAGGGGCCCCATGTTTTCACATGGGACCCCTTTCCCTGACTGCCAGGAACCCCCCCTGACTTCTGTCTAAGAGGGTTCCTTCAGCCAATCAGGGAGCGCCACCCTCCTAATTGGCTGTGTGCTCCTGTAGTGTCTGTCAGGCAGCACACGGCAGTGATACAATGTAGCGCCTATGCGCGCCATTGTAACCAATGGTGGGAACTTTGCGGTCAGCGGTGAGGTTACTTTTGGTCAACCGCTGACCACAAAGTTCCCACCATTGGTTACAATGGAGCGCATAGGCGCTACATTGTATCACTGCCGTGTGCTGCCTGACAGACACTACAGGAGCACACAGCCAATCAGGAGGGTGCCACGACGTGGCGCTCCCTGATTGGCTGAAGGAACCCTCTTAGACAGAAGTCAGGGGGGGTTCCTGGCAGTCGGGGAAAGGGGTCCCATGTGAAAACATGGGGCCCCTTTCAGTGCGTGGTCGGGTGTTCGTTTTTTTATTTTGCAAAGTACGTGGATTACAAAAAGAACAGAAGAGGACCGATCTACACTGGATTATGTGAGTATAATTTTTCCCACAGGTAGCCCATGGATTCTACATGGAGAAGAGGACCGACCCTCGTGTGAACATAGGTAAGTATGTATGGTTGGAGGTGTGGATGTATGTAATAAACTTTTACTTTCAAGGTGTGTGTCTCCTGTTTTTATTGGGGTATTTTTTTAGTAGTAGTACTACAGGTACCAGCGGGCCCGGTTTTCCACCGCATGCTGGTACTTGTGGTTCTCCAAGTACCAGCTTGCGGGGGAGGCTTGCTGGGACTTGTAGTACTACTACTAAAAACAAGATTCACATTTTGTCAAAAAGGCTATCAGCCCCCCATCCGCCGCCCTTGGATGGGGGGGACAGCCTCGGGCTTCACCCCTGGCCCTTGGGTGGCTGGAGGGGGGGGACCCCTTGATTTAAGGGGTTCCCACTCCTCCAGGGTACCCCGGCCAGGGGAGACTAGTTGGGTATGTAATGCCAGGGCCGCAGGGACCAATATAAAAGTGTCCCCCGGCTGTGGCATTATGTACCTGGCTAGTGGAGCCCGGTGCTGGTTTCAGAAATACGGGGGACCCCTACGCTTTTTGTCCCCCGTATTTTTGGAACCAGGACCAGGCGCAGAGCCCGGTGCTGGTTGATTAAATATGGGGGAACCCCTGTCACTTTTTTTCCCATATTTTTTCAACCAGGACCGGCTCAAAGAGCCCGAGGCTGGTTTGCTTAGGAGGGGGGACCCTACGCATTTTTTTTCAACAAATTTAACACTTTCCCACCCCTTCCCACTGATAAACATGCACGGATCTCATGGATCCGTGCAAGCCTATCAGAACACGGTTAAAAAAAGCAGGTCTGTTTTATTTTAGCACTTTTTTACAATTTGTATTTTTTCACCTCAGTGTTTGGCTATTGCCGGCAGTGTTTGTGAATTACACTTTTTAGTAAATTACCGAGTTCTACCAAATTACAGGCGTATTTGACCGATGGTGTATTCATTCGTAATTTTTTTCTTTGAGTTCCAAAAAAATACGAATGCTCTCATCACTGCCGTGATTTGAGTTTAGTAAATTCCCGAGATGACACTTTGAAGAAAAAACACCATCTCGGTCAAAATCGGGAGCTGAGTAAATTTCCCTAAAAGAATCAAATATCAATGAGGTGAACCAGTATTTCGGTAAGTATCAGAGCGTGAAGAGCATCTCACAGCGACGGTGTGGTGACCCGTCAAAGGAAAGAGATAGAAATGAAATAGAGCAAATGAGTAAAGGGATTGGGGGAGGAAGAGTAAAAGAAAGTAGAGAGGGAGGGGTGATCTCTGGCCACAATGTTTTAAAAACTAAACTGAGTTGTCAGATGATCCAGTTATCAAAATGTCAAACTGTCAAGGGCCATATGGGGAGGGGAAATTTTGAGAAGGAAGCCAGGGAGACCAAACTTTGTTATACAATTTAGGGGACTGACGAATTATTGCGGTCATGTGCTCCATTTATAGACGTACCAAATGCGGGATATGATTGCCTGCATAGGGGATGGTGAGGGGTTTTTACCAGTCAGCAGCTATTTGACAGGTCATGGCAAAAACAATGAGACAGAGCAGTTTGTTTTGGTGTCGGGTAAGATTGGGGAGGGTCAAGGGGAGTAGGTAATATTTAGGATCAAAAGGGACAGTGAATTTAAATATGTGCCAAAGTAAGGTAATTACCTCTTGCCCAATATTAGTAACTTTCTAACAGGACCACCGATAGATATCGGTGTTCATTAGCTTGGCAACTAAAAGGTCGATAAATCTGAAAATGTGTGGAAATGTGGATGAAGGACCACCTCCTTTATTGGGTTCAGTATGATTTGCTGGTATTCGGCATCCCAATAGTTGTAATCCCAACAGGCGGGAGGTAAGAGTGTAAACCTGCAGCCTAACCCTAACCTCACCTATTAGTGACTGATCCTAACCTCCCCCCGGTGGTGCCTAAACCTACCCCCCCTCCCCTGCCCCGCAGCCTAACTCTAACCATCCCCCCTTAGTGCCTAAACTTAACCTCCCCCAGTGGTGCCTAATCCCCCCTCCCCGCAGCCTAACCCTAACCTCCCTCCATGCATCCTAACCTCTCCGAGTGGCCCCTAAACGTGAAACCCCCACCACCACCACCCTAACTCTAACTTGCCCCTAAATCTCAATCCTAAAATAATGCCAGTTTTAGACTAATTTATGTATTAAATTTACCAAGAGAGTAAGAGGGGCATCAAGGCTCTCCCTTTACTACTTATAACATTTACGTGCTTGAAGATTTTAGTTACATTATTCAAAATGAGTCTAGAAAAACACGTTACCGTGTAAATGGGCGTTACATGCATATTGCCTTCCATGCACAGAGTTGTAAACTTTGGAGGAGTGTTCTCCTTTTCATCAGCAGCGTATATTACTGGTTTATGACAAGTTCTCTTGATCATCTGCGTGTATTTGCACCTGCCCTCTAGCAGGTACAGATGATTTGCTTTCAAACATAAGTATTGTATCATTTGTATGCACATGTTTCTGTAGGTCTGAAGGAGCTGCATTTACGAGGTGTGGCTATTAAATTCCGAGACTGTACTTGTAAAAAACATACCATACTGTGTGAGATAGAAACGAGTGGGTGATCACTGACCATGCTCTATCCCAAAATAGTTTTGCAAGTTTCCCCCCTCCCTCACAGGTAGTTTCCTGTCACGCAGCATTTGAAAAAGTTGTAATTTCCCTGTGCATTGTAAAAATGCTTAGTTCAAAATTAGTTAAACTGAACAAAACGGCCACCAAATATTTCTGCTTACGGGGCAGATTGTATGTCATGTGCACGTGTGTTTCCGTGGCGCAAATGATTTAGTGACGGTCGTGAGGATGGCGAAGATGACGAACATTCCAGAAGGACTTGCACATCAAGCAAACAGAAATTTGGAAAAAAAAATAGAAAACTGTTTGAATTGACCATCGACATGGTAAACATGGCCAAAGAAACTGTTAGATAAGTTTTGTCTCAAGATCTTAACATGACAAAAGTTTGTGTTAAGATGGTTCCAAGGCTTCTCACTGCCGAGTAGAAAGAAAATTGAAAGAAAATTTGTACAGACATTTCGTAACAAATTCAAATGGATTCACATTTTTTAGATAAACTAATTAATTACCCGTGATGAAACATTGATCTTCCAGTATGACCCTGAGACAAAACTCCAGCCCATGCACTGGAAAGCACCATCATCACCAAAAATGAAGAAAGCTCATCATAGCAAAACCAATTTAAAAGCCATTTTGTTTTCATTGATATCAAGGGTGTTATTTTGACAAACTGAGAACCAGAAGGGGCAACAGTAAATCAACATTACTACAATAATGTTCTAGATACTTTGAGGGAAAGAATCTGAAGAAATGGTTTCATCCTCCATAAGGACAATGCACCAGCCCACACAGCTCTCTCTGTGAAGCAGTTTTTGGCCAAGAAACAGATTGCAGTGCTAGAACACCCTCCATACTCACCAGACCAAGCCCCGTGTGACGTCTTTATTTTCCCTAAAGTCAAATCTGTACTTAAGCTAACCTGTTTTGCATCAGTTATTGAGGTAAAAAAGAAAATGACGGAGCTGTTGCGACAGATGACAGAAAATGAGCCACAGCACAGCTTTGGCTGTGGATGCAGCGATGTGTGGATGCAGAAGGGGAGTACATAGAAAGGGTACAGAGTTAGATGTACTTAATATAATTAAACTTAAATTATAGCATTACTCTTATTGTTTAAAAGCCACACTTTGAATCAGGAGCGCTTTAAGGGGCTAATTTAATTTGGATCGCAAATAGCGATCTAACCGGAATTTTTACGATCGCCCTGCAGGTGGATGTGTAGGGTCAGCAATTTACTGGGAGGAGCAGCAACACTCCATTTCCAAGACAGCGATGGAGCATTGCGGGGGTGGCGACAGAGAAACGGGGATGGTGCCAGTCAAATGGTGAGCGTGACAGGGGCATGATCGGGGCAACTGCGTGACATCACATGCAGCCACTGTGATCACAAAAATGGCGGTGGGCCTCCTGCGGGTGCAACCAGGCTGCGCCGGCAGGAGGATACCTTATCTTTAGTGATCATGGGGGGTGGGGGTGGTTAGCATGCTGGGCGGCCCCCAGCATGCAATCCAAAGGATTGCAAATTCTGCTACTTAGCAGAATTTGCAATCCTTACTGAATCAGGTCCTAATAGAGGAGAATGCCCATTATGGTAAAGATACCATAAGATAAAGATATAAAGATAAAATACCAGCCATGCTGTGTTAGCTAGGAGCTGGTTGGTTGCTACTTCATCTCCGTCCACTTTAGCTCTCTCCAAGGCTTAGTACATAGACCCCAATATCAGAGCCGGATTAAGGGGGGGTCACAGGGGGTCAGTACCCCAGGCCCTCTAATCTTAGGGGGCCCCCCTGACCGACGATCATCAGCACTGCTGAAAGATGTTTTTTTTTTTCCATTGCGTGTATACAATACACGGCTGCTCCAGCTCCCTACACTGTCAGGCGGCTGGCTGCCTGTAGGGGGAGCTGCAGCGATAACGAGCAGCTCCTCACAGGCAGTACACGAACGTGCCTGACTCCTGAGTCTTCTTTGAAACAGAGCCGTCCGGGTGAGAGCAGGCAGCGGCTGCTGCTGTCTCTCAGTCTCCACTGACTCTGCAAGCAGCCAGGTTAAGAAAGGGCCAGTAAGCCATGTGGCATGCTGTCCCATATACTGCAGCAGTTTGTGTGGTGAGTAGCATGTGATTGAATGGTTGTGTCGTGATTGAATGGGTGGCCTCTTAATGGTGTGTGTCATCACAGTGTGTGTATATTAGAGATGAGCGGGTTCGGTTCCTCGGAATCCGAACCCGCCCGAACTTCAGCTTTTTTCTCACGGGTCCGAGCGACTCGGATCCTCCCGCCTTGCTCGGTTAACCCGAGCGCGCCCGAACGTCATCATCCCGCTGTCGGATTCTCGCGAGACTCGGATTCTTTATAAGGAGCCGCGCGTCGCCGCCATTTTCACACGTGCATTGAGATTGATAGGGAGAGGACGTGGCTGGCGTCCTCTCCGTTTATAGAGAAGAGACTAGAGTAGGGAGAGACACAGTATTTAGTAATTTTGGGGAGCATTAGGAGTACTACTACTTGCTGAAGTGATAGTGTGACTGTGTATATCTGACTTGTGGGGGAGACAGTGGGGAGCAGTTAGAGTCTGAGAGCAGGAGTACATATTTTAACGTACAGTGCACACTTTTGCTGCCAGAGTGCCACACTGCCATTGTGACCACACTGACCACCAGTATATTGTGATTGTCTGCTTAGGAGTACTACTTGCAAGTTGCTGATAGTGTGACCAGTGACCTGACCACCAGTTTAATTAATCACCACCAGTTTAATATATATATATATAATTGTATATATATATAATTGTAATATACCACCTACCCGTGTTTTTTTTTTTTTTCTTTCTTCTTGATACATACTATAGTAGCTTACTGTAGCAGTCTGCGGTGCTGAGCTGACAGTGTCCAGCAGGTCCGTCATCAGTCATTACATAATAAATATATATACCTGTCCGGCTGCAGTACTAGTGATATTATATATATATATATATTAATTTCATCTCATTATCATCCAGTCTATATTAGCAGCAGACACAGTACGGTAGTCCACGGCTGTAGCTACCTCTGTGTCGGCAGTCGCTCGTCCATCCATAATTGTATACCACCTACCCGTGTTTTTTTTTCTTTTCTTTCTTCTTGATACATACTACTATAGTAGCTTACTGTAGCAGTCTGCGGTGCTGAGCTGACAGTGTCCAGCAGGTCCGTCATCAGTCATTACATAATAAATATATATACCTGTCCGGCTGCAGTACTAGTGATATTATATATATATATATATATTAATTTCATCTCATTATCATCCAGTCTATATTAGCAGCAGACACAGTACGGTAGTCCACGGCTGTAGCTACCTCTGTGTCGGCAGTCGCTCGTCCATCCATAATTGTATACCACCTACCCGTGGTTTTTTTTTTTTTTTTCTTCTTGATACATACTACTATAGTAGCTTACTGTAGCAGTCTGCGGTGCTGAGCTGACAGTGCCTAGCAGGTCCGTCATCAGTCATTACATAATAAATATATATACCTGTCCGGCTGCAGTACTAGTGATATTATATATATATATATTAATTTCATCTCATTATCATCCAGTCTATATTAGCAGCAGACACAGTACGGTAGTCCACGGCTGTAGCTACCTCTGTGTCGGCAGTCGCTCGTCCATCCATAATTGTATACCACCTACCCGTGTTTTTTTTTTTTTTCTTCTTGATACATACTACTATAGTAGCTTACTGTAGCAGTCTGCGGTGCTGAGCTGACAGTGTCCAGCAGGTCCGTCATCAGTCATTACATAATAAATATATATACCTGTCCGGCTGCAGTACTAGTGATATTATATATATATATATATATATTAATTTCATCTCATTATCATCCAGTCTATATTAGCAGCAGACACAGTACGGTAGTCCACGGCTGTAGCTACCTCTGTGTCGGCAGTCGCTCGTCCATCCATAATTGTATACCACCTACCCGTGGTTTTTTTTTTTTCTTTCTTCTTGATACATACTACTATAGTAGCTTACTGTAGCAGTCTGCGGTGCTGAGCTGACAGTGTCCAGCAGGTCCGTCATCAGTCATTACATAATAAATATATATACCTGTCCGGCTGCAGTACTAGTGATATTATATATATATATATATATATTAATTTCATCTCATTATCATCCAGTCTATATTAGCAGCAGACACAGTACGGTAGTCCACGGCTGTAGCTACCTCTGTGTCGGCAGTCGCTCGTCCATCCATAAGTATACTAGTATCCATCCATCTCCATTGTTTACCTGAGGTGCCTTTTAGTTGTGCCTATTAAAATATGGAGAACAAAAATGTTGAGGTTCCAAAAATAGGGAAAGATCAAGATACACTTCCACCTCGTGCTGAAGCTGCTGCCACTAGTCATGGCCGAGACGATGAAATGCCATCAACGTCGTCTGCCAAGGCCGATGCCCAATGTCTTAGTACAGAGCATGTAAAATCCAAAACACCAAATATCAGTAAAAAAAGGACTCCAAAATCTAAAATAAAATTGTCGGAGGAGAAGCGTAAACTTGCCAATATGCCATTTACCACACGGAGTGGCAAGGAACGGCTGAGGCCCTGGCCTATGTTCATGGCTAGTGGTTCAGCTTCACATGAGGATGTAAGCACTCAGCCTCTCGCTAGAAAAATGAAACGACTCAAGCTGGCAAAAGCGCAGCAAAGAACTGTGCGTTCTTCGAAATCCCAAATCCACAAGGAGAGTCCAATTGTGTCGTTTGCGATGCCTGACCTTCCCAACACTGGACGTGAAGAGCATGCGCCTTCCACCATTTGCACGCCCCCTGCAAGTGCTGGAAGGAGCACCTGCAGTCCAGTTCCTGATAGTCAGATTGAAGATGTCAGTGTTGAAGTACACCAGGATGAGGAGGATATGGGTGTTGCTGGCGCTGGGGAGGAAATTGACCAGGAGGATTCTGATGGTGAGGTGGTTTGTTTAAGTCAGGCACCCGGGGAGACACCTGTTGTCCGTGGGAGGAATATGGCCATTGACATGCCTGGTGAAAATACCAAAAAAATCAGCTCTTCGGTGTGGAAGTATTTCAACAGAAATGCGGACAACATTTGTCAAGCCGTGTGTTGCCTTTGTCAAGCTGTAATAAGTAGGGGTAAGGACGTTACCCACCTCGGAACATCCTCCCTTATACGTCACCTGCAGCGCATTCATCATAAGTCAGTGACAAGTTCAAAAACTTTGGGCGACAGCGGAAGCAGTCCACTGACCAGTAAATCCCTTCCTCTTGTAACCAAGCTCACGCAAACCACCCCATCAACTCCCTCAGTGTCAATTTCCTCCTTCCCCAGGAATGCCAATAGTCCTGGTGCAGAATTTTTTAAAAAACGACAGGGGCGTGCAAGAGATGCTGTCGGTGGCCAGAAGAATTGCGGGACACTTTCGGCGTACAGGCACCACGTACAGAAGACTGGAGCAACACCAAAAACGCCTGAACCTGCCCTGCCATCATCTGAAGCAAGAAGTGGTAACGAGGTGGAATTCAACCCTATATATGCTTCAGAGGTTGGAGGAGCAGCAAAAGGCCATTCAAGCCTATACAATTCAGCACGATATAGGAGGTGGAATGCACCTGTCTCAAGCGCAGTGGAGAATGATTTCAACGTTGTGCAAGGTTCTGCTGCCCTTTGAACTTGCCACACGTGAAGTCAGTTCAGACACTGCCAGCCTGAGTCAGGTCGTTCCCCTCATCAGGCTTTTGCAGAAGAAGCTGGAGACATTGAAGGAGGAGCTAACACGGAGCGATTCCGCTAGGCATGTGGGACTTGTGGATGGAGCCCTTAATTCGCTTAACAAGGATTCACGGGTGGTCAATCTGTTGAAATCAGAGCACTACATTTTGGCCACCGTGCTCGATCCTAGATTTAAAACCTACCTTGGATCTCTCTTTCCGGCACACACAAGTCTGCTGGGGTTCAAAGACCTGCTGGTGAGAAAATTGTCAAGTCAAGCGGAACGCGACCTGTCAACATCTCCTCCTTCACATTCTCCCGCAACTGGGGGTGCGAGGAAAAGGCTCAGAATTCCGAGCCCACCCGCTGGCGGTGATGCAGGGCAGTCTGGAGCGACTGCTGATGCTGACATCTGGTCCGGACTGAAGGACCTGACAACGATTACGGATACGGACATGTCGTCTACTGGCACTGCATATGATTCTCTCCCCATTGAAAGAATGGTGGAGGATTATATGAGTGACCGCATCCAAGTAGGCACGTCAGACAGTCCGTACTTATACTGGCAGGAAAAAGAGGCAATTTGGAGGCCCTTGCACAAACTGGCTTTATTCTACCTAAGTTGCCCTCCCACAAGTATGTACTCCGAAAGAGTGTTTAGTGCCGCCGCTCACCTTGTCAGCAATCGGCGTACGACGTTACTTCCAGAAAATGTGGAGAAGATGATGTTCATTAAAATGAATTATAATCAATTCCTCCGTGGAGACATTGACCAGCAGCAATTGCCTCCACAAAGTACACAGGGAGCTGAGATGGTGGATTCCAGTGGGGACGAATTGATAATCTGTGAGGAGGGGGATGTACACGGTGATATATCGGAGGATGATGATGAGGTGGACATCTTGCCTCTGTAGAGCCAGTTTGTGCAAGGAGAGATTAATTGCTTCTTTTTTGGTGGGGGTCCAAACCAACCCGTCATTTCAGTCACAGTCGTGTGGCAGACCCTGTCACTGAAATGATGGGTTGGTTAAAGTGTGCATGTCCTGTTTATACAACATAAGGGTGGGTTGGAGGGCCCAAGGACAATTCCATCTTGCACCTCTTTTTTCTTTAATTTTTCTTTGCGTCATGTGCTGTTTGGGGAGTATTTTTTGGAAGGGCCATCCTGCGTGACACTGCAGTGCCACTCCTAGATGGGCCAGGTGTTTGTGTCGGCCACTAGGGTCGCTTATCTTACTCACACAGCTACCTCATTGCGCCTCTTTTTTTCTTTGCGTCATGTGCTGTTTGGGGAGTGTTTTTTGGATGGGCCATCCTGCGTGACACTGCAGTGCCACTCCTAGATGGGCCAGGTGTTTGTGTCGGCCACTAGGGTCGCTTAGCTTACTCACACAGCTACCTCATTGCGCCTCTTTTTTTCTTTGCGTCATGTGCTGTTTGGGGAGTGTTTTTTGGAAGGGCCATCCTGCGTGACACTGCAGTGCCACTCCTAGATGGGCCAGGTGTTTGTGTCGGCCACTAGGGTCGCTTAGCTTACTCACACAGCTACCTCATTGCGCCTCTTTTTTTCTTTGCGTCATGTGCTGTTTGGGGAGTGTTTTTTGGAAGGGCCATCCTGCGTGACACTGCAGTGCCACTCCTAGATGGGCCCGGTGTTTGTGTCGGCCACTAGGGTCGCTTAGCTTACTCACACAGCTACCTCATTGCGCCTCTTTTTTCTTTGCGTCATGTGCTGTTTGGGGAGTGTTTTTTGGAAGGGCCATCCTGCGTAACACTGCAGTGCCACTCCTAGATGGGCCAGGTGTTTGTGTCGGCCACTAGGGTCGCTTATCTTACTCACACAGCTACCTCATTGCGCCTCTTTTTTTCTTTGCGTCATGTGCTGTTTGGGGAGTGTTTTTTGGAAGGGCCATCCTGCGTGACACTGCAGTGCCACTCCTAGATGGGCCAGGTGTTTGTGTCGGCCACTAGGGTCGCTTAGCTTAGTCATCCAGCGACCTCGGTGCAAATTTTAGGACTAAAAATAATATTGTGAGGTGTGAGGTATTCAGAATAGACTGAAAATGAGTGGAAATTATGGTTTTTGAGGTTAATAATACTTTGGGATCAAAATGACCCCCAAATTCTATGATTTAAGCTGTTTTTTAGTGTTTTTTGAAAAAAACACCCGAATCCAAAACACACCCGAATCCGACAAAAAAAATTCGGTGAGGTTTTGCCAAAACGCGGTCGAACCCAAAACACGGCCGCGGAACCGAACCCAAAACCAAAGCACAAAACCCGAAAAATTTCAAGTGCACATCTCTAGTGTATATATGTATATATGCTGTGTGCATGTAATATAAGTATGTATATATGCTATGTGCATGTAATATAAGTATGTATGTATGTATGCTGTGTGCATGTGTACTATGTGTATGTATCATGCTGTGTGCATGTATAGTGTGTGTGTGTGTGTGTGTGTGTGTGTGTGTGTGTGTGTGTGTGTGTGCATGTACAGTATACTGTGTGTGTATGTGTATGCATGTATACTTCCTGTATGTATGTTTACTGTGTGTGCAAGTATACTCTGTGTATGTATGCTGTGTGTGCTGCGTGTGTTTGTTTAAGTATGATAGTGTGTGTGTGTGTGTGTGTGTGTGTGTGTGTATAGTGGTCTGACACTCAGGTGCTTCTGTATTTAATTGTAATCCGGTTAAAAAAGTCAGGAGCCCGTAGCCTCGACACATTGGTATACTGTGACCTTGTATATAGTTTTTTTTTTTAAATAAAATCTGATTGCCGCTGCCATTTTTTACCAGGGGGAAAAAAAATAAAATCTATCTATCATATAGTGGGAGCGGCACTCAACGGACTTCATAAGGCAAATACTAACGTATCAGAACTTTATTCCTTCATCAGAGTTCACTGATGAAGACTTAATGTTCCGAAACGTTAGTGCTGTACATGTGGTTGGTACAGTGATTTTTGTTTGCCTTATGATGTCCGTTGAGTGCCGCCTCCACTATGTCTGCTATTAAATCCTCATGGGCCATTGTGAATATTGCTGAGAGTGCCGGGCACTGCTGCATCTGTATATGTATGTAACCTTATATATATATATATATATATATATATATATATAAGCATACAGTACATACATGTACGGAAACCCCCCAACGAAAATCCTGCGTTTGCCACTGCCCCAGCTAGAGCGGTTCTGCCTCTGACACAACCGCCCCCCGCTGTCTTGCACACTGAAGTCATGCTGCATTGCTGAGTGGCAGCACGAAGGGTTACGCAGCTACTGTACAGTGTACAGCAGTAGCAGCCAGTAGCAGACCACACCTCCTCCCAGCGTCTCTCTGAAGAGAGACAGACCAAGCGGATTGAAGCAGAGAATGAACAGACCTCTGACTGCAGCTGATAAAAAGTGGCAAAGGTCAAACAAGTAAAGAAATCTGGATTTTGAAAAGGCGAGTGACAATCCCACACAGTGATACCAGTAGCATGTGTTTCCGTGTGCACTGTGCAGCAGTGGGCTCGGGGGTAACGGGGGGGGGGGGGGGGACACATATCATGAAGGCTATGTCATCTTCTGTGTGAATGTATGCCATGAAGTGTGTATGTCAGTAAGTGTGTTTGTGTCAGTGTGTGTATTTGTGTCAGTAAGTGTGTTTGTGTTAGTGTGTGCATGTCAGTAGGTTTGTGTGTCAGTAAGAGGTATCAGTCAATAAGTGGTGTCTATCTCAGACAGTCAGTCAGTCAGTCAGTCAGTCAGTCAGTCAGTCGTATCTGTGTGAATAAGTGTGTTGTGTGTGTCAGTAAGGGGTATCTGTGTTAGTAAGTTTTCTCTGTGTCAGTAAGGTGTGCCTGTAAATATGTATGATAATGTGTCAGTAAATAGTGTCAGTACGGGATATCTGTCAGTAAGTGGACTCTGTGTCAATAAGTGTGTGTTTCAGTAAGTGTTTGTGTCAGTAAGGGGTGTCAGTAAATGTTTGTATCAGTAACTTGTATCTGTATCACTAAGGGGTGGCTCTCAGTATGCCTATGCCAGTAAGTGGTGTGTAAGTAAGGTGTGTTTGTCTGTGTCAGTAAGGGTGTCTGTCAGTAAGTGTTGCCTGTGTCAGTAAGGGTGTCTGTCAGTAAGTGTGTTTGTGTCACTCATTAAGTGTATGTGTGTCAGTGTTTGTATCAGTAAGATGTGTCTGTGACATGTCAGTAAGTGGTATCTGTCAGTAAGAGGTGTCCATGTCAGTAAGGCAGTGTGTGTGCAGCTATGGGGGCAGTATGTATGTGTGCAGCTATGGGGGCAGTGTGTGTGTGTGTGTGTGTGTGTGTGTGTGTGTGTGTGTGTGTGTGTGTGTGTGTGTGTGTGTGTGTGAAACTGCATGCAGTTGAGGGAGGGGGGACCTACACTGATGGTCTAAATCTGGCTCTGGATGTGGGTACAGCGAATTGCTGTAGTGGGAGGAGCAGGCACACACATAATGGACATAACCAGGGGGGTAGTTCTGATAAGAGGGCCCCCTATCTAAAGTACCCCAGGCCCCCTGAAGGCTTAATCCGGCCCTGCCCAATATAAGGATCTGTGGGCCGGATTCAGAGATGGACGCATTGCTGATGTTTATGCAGTTGATCACTCATTAGCCGACTGTGTACTGCACATGCACCGCCATGGTCTTGCAACAGCAGTCACAGAGAGGATTCAAGTGAGTGACAGTCAGGGACCACTTGGGAGGAGGCAACGGGGGAGTGGCGACAGAAATGCAGGCACGTCACAACTTATTTCAGACAGTGTCTCAGCCTGTCTCTGCAATCCCGTATGCAATAACAGTGACTCCAGCATTGCACATTAACAGACACGCTGTGCAAATATAGAGCTACTCAGAAGTTCATTAATCAACTGATCTGAGACCAATGCTGCCTCTTTGTACGCAGCTTCTGGGATTTGCAAAGACGACGGTGGGCATCTAAAAAAAAATTAATGGCTGTCAGCATGCTGATTGGTGGATGGCCGGAGCGATTAAACCAATCAGAGTGCTGACAGCCATTCACTGTATGGAAGCGTGTGGAGAGACGGTGCAGGACTGCAGGAGGGGAAAGTCATGATTTTTGTAATTGGTTCCCAAGAATGAGTGTGTACGGACCTCAGAGCATTGCTTTGCCCAGGCCCTCCAATGCTATTAAGACAGCCCTGTGCATGGGGAAAAACATTTATCTTGGATAGTAGTAAAGAATTTGAGGAGTGAAGCCTGCGGCTTAAGTTACATCACCCTTGGAAAACAGGATTGGTTCCGCCTATAAATAAATAAGCTGACTTAATTTTTTGCCTCATAAAGTCCTAAGAGTTTACTTTGGAATGTTTAAGTACGGCTTTCATGTGATCATCTCCTCTGGTGGACACTTCACTGACACAAAACTTTCCTGTGTTGTTTAGTTTTTAAATGAAACCGCACATTCATCACGTGGGTGCATCATCCACCCTTGTGAAGGAAATTGATTAATCATTAATGCGATACAGCAAATGTCATTACTGCAATTAGCTGGGGGGAAATGTGCAATTGGCAACACAATTTTGTAATGTGTAATGATCCCAAAGTCATTTTCTAACAGTTGCGGTACTTTAGGGATTTCTTTCTTTTCTTTTTTTTTTTTACTATGACGAATTTAGACTATGCTGCCAGCTCGACAATATACAGTATGGCAAATAAGCGGAAATGCCTTTTTGGAAATTTAACAATTAAATCGTAGGTTGACATAAAACTATCCATTATATGTTGTCCAACCATTCACTGTGGGATACTCTTCATTGTATTTTGGGAGTGGGACCTAACTGCAAGCATAGATGCCTAGGTGACTGCTATCAGGCCTGGTGGCACAAATGTATGTGTTCAAAGTCCCTTAAAATTGCCACTGGGCATGCTTTCCATGCCTTTCCAGAAGATCCACTGCATTTCCTTCTTACTCTTATAGATCCATTAGTTATGATAGCTGAGTCTTAGTATTCCCAAAGGTCCCATGGTAGCTGATCTGTACCTCTGTTTTCCATACTGGGCACCATAATAACAAACATATTGGTGGCCGATTTAAATGGAAGTGAGCTTCTGTGGGCTGGGATGCCACAATTATTATATACAGGTAGTCTAGAACATGCAAGAAGTACTCACCCTGTGACAGTGAATTGCAGCTTATATTATAAACACTTAACTGGCATGATAAGATTTCATGCAACTGTGCCGTCCCACCCTGTCCCCCCGTTTTTGACGAGGAGATCCATTCTGCAGATGTGCATAATATAATGTTTAAATATTTAAAAAAATACTTTTTCAACTTTATTAAAGAAAATACATTTTAAAAAACAATGTTGTTAAAGCTTTTGAAGGGAAAAATCGTCAGTTAAGTGGTTAAGTATGTTGTCAAAATTTTGACATTCAGGATGTCAACAGTTCATGTTGCACTGTTGACAAATATGTTTCTAGCTACTATCTTAGTATGTATTCAATTAATAGCATAGTTTTGGCAAGTCTGATTGAACAATCCAACCAACATATTTTGCACCCTTCTTTGAAGCCCTATCTTGTCATAACTTATATATCTGGTACCCCATTTTATTAAAATATTCAAGTATTGTAATCCTTATTATTCCATAATTTAATTATTCAATTAGTTACAAATATATATGTACATAATTATTGGTAAGATGCAATATTGCTCAATCGGATTCCCAAAAAAAAATATAAAAATTATAAAATTTTTGCTGCCTATTGTTCAGTATATTAAACAGTAATTTGTTGTTGTTTAAATGGTTTTCTAAACTTTTATTTGATGCATAAAACATAAATATAACTTAAATAAAAATACTTTTTTAAAGTTAGAATTGTGCAATGTTATTAATATATCAGAACTATATCAAATTACTTTTCATCTTTATTCTTCTGTTTTCTACAGTTATAGATCAATGAGAACGGACTCTTCAGTCTCCCGGTTAATATATCTCTGTTTGGAAAACCATAAGAACCAGATGTTGATGTATTTCAGATAAACGCTGTGTATATAGAAAATCTTCCTAATTCATTTATAGCTACTTAGTTTATTTTGATCATAGAAAAGGCAACTGTAACCCATGCAGGGCAAAGTGGATCTACCAAAGATATCTTTTAACCCACTAACTTATTTTTAATGCCGTGTTTCCTAGCAAGCTAGAAAGTGAGGCCCAAATGTATTAAGCCTTAAAAAGTGATAAAGTGGAGAGTGATAAAGTACCAACAAATTAGCTCTTAACTGTCATTTTTCAAACAGAGCCTGTAACATGGTACTTAGGAAGCTGATTGGCTGGTCATTGATCACTCTTTGGGAGACATTTACTAAGCAGTGATAAGAGCGTAGAAGTGAGCCAGTGGAGAAGTGTCCATGGCAACCAATCAGCACTGAAGTAACATCTATAATTTGCATACTATAAAATTATACAGAGCTGCTGATTGGTTGGTGGGGCAACTTCTCCACTGGCTCACTTCTCCGTTCTTATCACTGCTTAGCAAATGTCCCCCTTTATCACTCTCCACTTTATCACTTTTTAAGGCTTAATACATTTGGGCCCAAGTTATCTACTGTACACCATGTTGTAAGATACAGGAAAAGCATTGATCACAGGAAATGTTAGCAATGACATGCAACTAAAAATGTTCTGAATTTTTTTCCCCCCATCATTTAGAAACAAAGCATTTTTATTAAGTATTGCAATCCCTTTTCTAAATTAAACGTGTTTTACTTACATTCTTGGCTTCCATGTATCCTATGGGATACAGTTGCACATGTTCTCATCAGCCATAAAAATATTACCAAAATATTCTGCAAAATTTTCTCATAACCCTTTACTGATTACTGTGCCCCAGTGCATAAAGAATAATAATCTGCCTATTGTGTCTACTTGGTATATATTGGGCAAATTGTGAAGGTTCCAGTTCTAGGTGCCTCTTACCTATAACTCCAAATATTGATTTAACTCTGCCTGACTCTTGGGCTAGTTTTCTGGATTGCCTCCAGTCTCCTGATTTGGTGACCCATTCTCGGTGGTAGCCTGCAGCCTCCTAATGGTACTTTGGTGAGGGGGGTGTATATTTAAAACCTTCTTAAAAGGACTAGTGGAGGGGGATGCATTAGGGATCCCGATAGTCATAATACCAACAGGGGGATCACGACGGTCAGAATTCTGTAGGTAAGTACAGTGGCTAAGGTTAAAATACTTACAAAGATCCATAGGGATTTTAACAGTCGGGATGCCGTACTAGTCAACTAAAAAAAAAATTTGTCAGACAGTGATACACATAGTAAATTGTACTCACTGTCCTTGAAGAAGTTTTTTTTTAGGGTGAGGATATTCTTTATGCTTTTAATGACTTTTCTGGTTACATATGTGATTCACTTTGTTGACAGTTCATGTATGTGAATTGTTGATGACAATAAAGTTGAATTAAATTGAATTAAATTGGGATTGTAACTGGCGGGATTTCGTACCCAACTCAGTAGAGGTGTTTCCAACAGCAACCCATCAACTTCTAGCTAGCATTTATCCAGTGCATTCTATAAAATGATAGCAAGAAGGCTTGCATGGATATTGTTGTGAAAACCGTGGACAAGACACTTGAAGGACTGAACTAAGATTGGGTATATCATTTTGTTGGTATTGTTGTTAATAAACTTGGGATGGTGTTATAGCCAGGGCTCTAGAACATCAAAAAGGCAGCAAAGCTATTTCACCAACATTAGGTTCAGGTCCACAATTTAAGGTTGTGGTTTCTTGCATGATGATTAACATAAATTCATGCTATTTGGCCAACAGCTAAGTTCACACAATGAAATAGACCTTGGGGCATTACCAATTTATTATTAATAATAATAAAATTAATCAAAATTATTATACTAATTGGTCCCATTCTCATTGTCTATGGACATCATACAATTATACCACATCCATTTTTGATGATTACTTATTAGACTCCAATTGTTCTATTTAAAACAATTTTGCTTACAAATATTAATTGCTGATAGATATCCGAAGCCGTCTAATCTTTTATTGCCTTCTGCAAAATTTATCAGGTTAAGAAGTTCCCTATTTTAAATTTTTACTGACTTTATTAGGCATTTTCAAATGATGAAGCAATTAAACCTAGCAGCTTCCCAGCTCCAGTTACCTTCTTCTGTTAAAATCATAGACGTTTAAATTAGTATTTGCTGAAGACATTCATTTTTATCTACCCATGTCGGTAACTGTTGATAACGAGGAGGGATAACAAAATATCTCTCAGGTTCATTTAAAATATCTTGAAAATTGACTGGACTGGAAATATTCCAACACTGAGAAACAATCTTGGGTTACGTCTTAAGCCCCATACACACTAAACTATATGAACGATGAACGATATTGGTGATTGATTTCTCTTGAGCTACCAGGCATACTTGATGAAAGATATTGTGCATACATACTGAACGATTTTTTAAACGATATGAACGTTGAACGCTATTGCATCGTCTGGGACACTAATGGTGGCTAATTTAAATAATGGGCTGGCATTACAGAGTGGCTATTATGATTAATATTGTTCATATCGTCCATCGTTCACCGCGTACACACTGAACGACATACACTTTTAAATGAAAGATATAGGCAAAATTGAGCTGCAAGTTCAGAAGACAGAAACCCTAGCCGATGATGGACGGTGGCGCGCATCGTTCATTGCATACACACTGGACTATGGGGGTAATTCAGACCTGATCGCTCGCTACCGTTTTTTGCAGCGCTGCAATCAGGTCAGAACTGTGCATGCGTATGCACCGCAATGCGCAGGCATGTTGCACAGGTACAAAGCAGTTTGTTGCTCTGCGATGGGTTTGTGCGAAGAATCCATTTGCACGGGCGATCGCAAGAAGATTGACAGGAAGAAGGCGTTTGTGGGTGTCAACTGACCATTTTCTGGGAGTGACTGGAAAAACGCAGGTGTGTCCAAGCATTTGCAGGGCGGGTGTCTGACGTCAATTACGGTCCCGGACAGGCTGAAGTGATCGCAGCGGCTGAGAATGTCCTGGGCTACTCAGAAACTGCACAAAATCTTTTTGTACCACTCGGCTGCACATACGATCATACACTTGCACAGCTAAAATACACTCCCGGTGGGCGGCGACTATGTGAACGCAGGACTGCAAAAAATACAGCTAGCAAGCGATCAGGTCTGAATTACCCCCTATACTGTGAACGATGTCGCTCATAAAGCCCAAAATGAGCGATGTAGTTCACGATATCTTCTAGTGTTTATGGGACTTTAGATAAACTGTACACACTTATTTAATTTTTAATAAATAAATAAATAAAGAAAGGAAGAAAAAAAAATATATATAGCACTTGGAAGTTTGGAACACCTTATAATCTCTAAGGGAAAATTGTCTTATTCACAAAATAAAAATTGCCACATGAAACCATTCACAGCACTACTGACAGTGACAGGAGCATAAAACCAGACACACTGATGATACAGTCAGGTGATATCACACTGTCCATTCATAAATGACAGTGAAACATTTAGCTGCATAGCGATGTATTACTAATGACCGGAACGCAACAAGTCAAACACAGTTACTCAAAAGAGCTATTGAGAAAAAAACATCTGAGAATTATTCTGCACAGGAATGATTTCATTATTATGCAATTATTCAACATTGTTTTCAAATCGCTTGTAGTATTTTTCATCCACATATGCGCAAAACAATATGATATATATATTAATATCACTTATACTAAGAGTTGTTTGTCATTCACGTCACTTGCTTAAATGTGTGAATTACAGTATATACGTAGCACTCTCCGTCAGGTAAGAAATATACAGTGTGACTACAGAACGCTGATCTCACATGTGTACTACAGATGTACTATACAAGTCTGTTTCATATTTAGTGCAACAAATTTTGCAAAGTACATTAAATGGGAACTATTTAAAATTCCAGCAGACAGTTGTGTAAGCTTCGTAGAGAAATATTTAGTTTGCCATTTCCTTTCATCCCACATGTACAAGTAATATTTAGAAGTCGTCAATCGTCGGGAAGAAATGATCTAGAAAATGTACAAAAAGGTAACTAAAAAAGTGCACAAAGCTTATTTACACTCTCCAGATACTCATTGTGGTGTCTAGAACTAAAATGTTGCAATAACTCAAACTGGACTTGAGCTTCCAAGCAGCACTGCCTTAGGCTAATGGATCACTGTTTGCTTTTACAAGCTTGTAATGACTGTTGTGCAAATTATGGAATGTTTGTAACTCCTGGTGTATGTGGTCATATTGAGAAGACCTGTATGAGTTCTACTTGATACAATAATCTGCTTTAGATATTATTATTTATGCAAATCTCTTTCCAATCAGCTTCCACAAAAATGCTCCATTCCATAGAATAATCATCATCATCATTGTCATCTTTTTTTGAAGGATTCTAGAGTGGAGGCCTCTCGAGCTGTGCTAGGAAGTGAGTTCCACAGACATGGAACCTCAAAGCTTAATGGCGTGATCTCCAAATGAATTATGGCAGAGTCCAGGTATTGCTAACAGTCATAGAAACAGAGAATTTGATGGCAGATAAGACCCACTTGGCCATTCTAGTCTGCCCCCTTTTTTTTTTTTTTATCTCTAACCTTATTTGAGCCTCATTTCTTTGTAAGGATATCCTTATGTCTATCCCATGCATGTTTAAATTGCTCTACTGTCTTAGCCTCTACCACCTCTGATGGGAGGCTATTCCACTTGTCCACTACCCTTTCTGTGAAGTAATTTTTTCTCAAATTTCCCCTGAACCCCCCCCCCCCCCCTCCAGTCTCAGTGCATGTCCGCGTGTCCTATTGCTTCTCTTCACTTGAAGAATGTTCCCCTCCTGGACTTTGTTAAAACCCTTGATATTTTTGAAAGTTTTTATCATGTCCCCCCTTTCCCTTCTCTGCTCCAAACTATACATATTGAGATTTCTTAGTCTTTCTGGGCATGTTTTGTGATGTATGACATGCACCATTTTATTTGCCCTTCTTTGTACAGTCTCTAATGTATTAATATCCTTTTGAAGATATGGCCTCCAGAATTGAACACAGTACTCTAGATGAGGCCGTACCAATGACCTATACAGTGGCATTATTACTTCTATCTTTCTGCTGCTGATTCCTCTCCCAATGCAACCAAGCATCTGACTAGCCTTCCTCATTGCTTTGTTACATTGCTTGCCTGCCTTTAAGTCACCTGAAATAGTGACTCCTAGATCCCTTTCCTCCTCAGTAGTTGCCATTAATACTATATTTAGCCTTTGGATTTTTGAGACCCAAGTGCATGATTTTAAATTTTTTGGCATTAAACTGTAATTGCCACACTCTTGACCATTTCTCTAGTCTACCTAGATCCTCAATCATTTGTATTACTTCACCTGGTGTGTCTACCCTGTTGCACACCTTTGTGTCATCTGCAAAAAGGCATATTTTCCCTTAATGCCATTTGCAGTATCACCAATAAATATATTAAAAAGCACTGGTCCAAGTACAGATCCCTGGGGTACTCCACTGGTAACATTTCATTTCTGTGACTGCATTCCATTTACCATAACTCTCTGTTTTCTATCCTGCAACCAAGATCTTATCCATTCAATAATCCTAGTATCCAATCCCAAGCTTTCAAGTTTATTTAGCAGTCTGCAATGTGTAACAGTGTCAAAAGCCTTACTAAAGTCTAGATAAACTATATCCATGGCTCCACCTTTATCTATCACTTTAGTCACACAGTCAAAAAAGTCAATAAGATTTGTTCACTCCGCCCAGTGAATCCATGCTGTTTGGGATCCTGTAAATTGCTGGATTTGAGATAATCTACAATTCTTTCTTTTAAGAGTGTTTCCATCAATTTCCCTACTACTGATGTAAGACTCACCGGTCTGTAGTTGGTTGCCTCTTCCTTGCTTTCACTTTTGTGAAGTGGGACAACGTTCGCTCTTTTCCAGTCCTCTGGAATGACTCCTGTAGCTAATGATTGGTTGAATAATTCTGTCAATGGTGCTAAAAGCACCTCTTTAAGTTCTTTTAGTATCCTTGGATGTATCCCATCTGGCCCCATATATTTGCCCACTTTCAGCTTTGAGAGTTCTGTTAGGACCTTCTTCTCTGTAAATGTACTTGTTTCATTTTCCTGAATATTCCTACAACTTAACTGTGGCCCCTTCCCCTCTCTTTTAGTAGTGAATACTGAGCAAAAATAATTATTAAGATGATCTGCTATTACATTGTCTTCCTCAGCAAGACTCCCAGTCTCTGTCTTAAGTTTTATTATTCCGCCTTTTGTTTTTCTCCTGTCACTTATATACCTAAAAAAAAGTTTTGCCTCCTTTACCCACTGACTGGGCCATTTTCTCCTCAGCTTGTGCCTTTGCACATCTGATTATTTTATTAGTCTCCTTCTGTCTAACAAGAAATATCTCTTTGTCTTCATTATTTTGTGTCTGCTTATATTTCCTAAAAGCCTTCCTTTTTGCTTTCACATTATTTGCTACTTAATTTGCAAACCACACTGGCTTCCTTTTCCTTGTGTTTTTCCTAACACTTTTGATACAAAAGTATGTTGCCTTTACTATTGCACTTTTTAATGTTTCCCACCTCTCCTGCACTGCTTCCAATTTCCTCCACTCTGCCAAAGAATCGCTTACACAAGCGTCAATCACCTGCAGCTGGAAGTAAGCGAGCAGAGCAGTAAGGATTCACAAACTGCTTCAGGTAACTTGGACCCTGGTAATGAAGGACATTGGAAGTCAGTAACCCAATGCTGAAATAGATGTGTCTTCTCACAGGCAGTGATAAGTGGAAGGTGGTTACGCATCAGCCAATCATTACGGGTTTGAAAAATGACAGTTAGGAGCTGATTGGTTGGTATGTTATCACCTTCCACTTATCACTGCTTTACCACTTCTCCAGGCATAATACATCTGCCTCTGGGTCGGTTAGCTAACAGCCTGGAAACCATTACACAATTCCTGTTATTTCATAGAATGTACTTCTACTAGCTAGCATCTGATCGGTTGCTATGGGCAACTTCTCCACACCTTGAAGGCTTAATATATCTCCCCCTAAGTTTTTAATATTTTGTGCACATTTCCCATTGAAGAGCAAAATGTTAAAACCAAAATGTGTTTTGTTGTGCTAGGTAATGTGTTTTAACTATAATAGTTGTGTGTTCTACAAACTAAAAAAAACAAACAAAGAGCAAATGGGAGCGCAATTACAGGTACATATAATACATTTTATTTATATAATATAATTATAAACAATTTGTTAAAAAATTGGTCATGTCTGGTAGTATAGTCCAGTATAGGATCCGCTGAGTACAAAGAGCTCTGTAAATCCTGCAGTTTTTTAGCTGGAATAATAGACCGCAATAAACTTGGGTTCAATTCATTAAAGGATAAGTTTCTTCATCTACAAACTACAAGTTAGAATTATTTTTTTTAAAGGGCCCAAAGTACTTTTTAGTCTTTGCCAACAAAGGTGAAAATCGGCCCTGATCATGCACCAACGAATACAGATTATGCTGTAATACTCTCTAAATCATCTTTTTATTAATGTTTGAAACAATTTTTTTTTATTGAACTTTTATAGAGGAAGAGGGATCCATAAGGAAGAGAAGGGAATAGGAAGGATTTATATAGCAATGCATCATCTCTAAACAATTGTTAACAATTGCAAAAGTCAGGGCTTCTGAAACTGTGAGTCACAACGCCTTAGTGTGTCATGAGTTGGTCCCTGGTGTGTTATGCACAATGACAGTAGGTTGACCAAAAAAAGTCTGAGGCCCGCTGCGCACAGTCCAGCCAATCAGCAGAGCAGGAGGAGGAGACTCTTCTTTCCCGCTCTCCCCAACTGTTCCAGGATGCATCCTGGCCAATCAGCAGAGGAAGGGGTGGAGACTGCTTTTCTGCTCTCCTCCCTCCTCAAGTGGATACAGCGTGGGCTTGTCAAAACAAAGTTCCATCCAGTTTAAAAATATGCAAGTCAGTATATGCTCACACTCAAATAATAAATATCTGTGTGGGACAGTTAATGCTCCAGAGCTTTTTGACCAGTTACACAACAATAAAGTCTTTCCTACAACAAAAAATGCATTATTTTTTTCTAGGCAACACCAAAGAATGCAGTAAAGCGCATTACTGTTATTTTGCAATAGAAACATGGCAAGATAATCTCTCTTGTTTAATACATTAGCCATTAGATCACAGAAGCAATACACTGAATATCTCATCAAAAATATCTAGATAATTATATAAAAGTGAAGTGAAGCTTCCTATGGATCCCCCTAACTCATTCATGGCAGCAAAATCCGGGCACCTTCTGCAACAGGGGACCCCCGAAGGATCACTTCTGTAGCTGTCTGCAAGAGCCACAAAATAGAAGAATCTGATTAAATAATCATTTGGATCCCCCTAACTTTGTCATTACCACAAGATCCAGATTCCTTCTGGGTCTGGAGCATACTTGCCTACCTGACCCTCTCCATGAGGGAGAAAATTCTCTGTTCCTGGAATTTCCTGGTAATGTATGATTGCCATCACCTGTGGTGAAACACCTTTCTTATCAATTACCTAGCTCACCACAGGTGATGGCAATCATACATTACCGGGAAAGTCCAGGAACAGAGCATTTTCTCCCTCATGGAGAGGGTCAGGTAGGCAAGTATGGTCTGGAGACCCCTGGGATCATTTATGTAGTGGCCTATATGACAAAACATAAGATAGAAGAATCTAATGCAACAAATAAAATAGCAACTGACTACTGATTGGAGCATCACAACCATCCAAATAGTTGCCTACTGGCATTTACTTATGGGTCAGACCACTTGACTCCTGCAGTTTACAGAGGTCCCCAGTCACTGTAAGGACACTGCTGCATTGAGCAAACTGCGAATACTCAGTGTAAATTTCAGTTAACTATGAGATTGTAGTTGTTGAGCAGGGCTGTTTCTACTTTCTAGCCAACTTGGCTCCCAGTGCGAGATTTAAAAATGCGCCCCCCCCCCCCCCCCCATGACATAAAAAAATGTGCCCCCCCCCACGCACACACACACACACCTAGATAAAAAAAAACTTGTGCGCGCTCCCGGCAAGGGGGCGCGGCCTCATCTAAATGGGTGTGGTCTCATTTAAATGGGCATGGCCTCGTCTGAAAAGACTACCTCACAATCCAGTTTTTGACCCTGCTCCAACAGATCACGACCACCACGGGAAAAATAAGAATTTACTTACCGATAATTCTATTTCTCGGAGTCCGTAGTGGATGCTGGGGTTCCTGAAAGGACCATGGGGAATAGCGGCTCCGCAGGAGACAGGGCACAAAAAGTAAAGCTTTCCGATCAGGTGGTGTGCACTGGCTCCTCCCCCTATGACCCTCCTCCAGACTCCAGTTAGGTACTGTGCCCGGACGAGCGTACACAATAAGGGAGGAATTTTGAATCCCGGGTAAGACTCATACCAGCCACACCAATCACACTGTACAACCTGTGATCTGAACCCAGTTAACAGTATGATAACAGCGGAGCCTCTGAAAAGATGGCTCACAACAACAATAACCCGATTTAGTTAGCAATAACTATGTACAAGTATTGCAGATAATCCGCACTAGGGATGGGCGCCCAGCATCCACTACGGACTCCGAGAAATAGAATTATCGGTAAGTAAATTCTTATTTTCTCTATCGTCCTTGTGGATGCTGGGGTTCCTGAAAGGACCATGGGGATTATACCAAAGCTCCCAAACGGGCGGGAGAGTGCGGATGACTCTGCAGCACCGAATGAGAGAACTCCAGGTCCTCTTTTGCCAGGGTATCAAATTTGTAGAATTTTACAAACGTGTTCTCCCCCGACCACGTAGCTGCTCGGCAAAGTTGTAATGCCGAGACCCCTCGGGCAGCCGCCCAAGATGAGCCCACCTTCCTTGTGGAATGGGCCTTAACAGATTTAGACTGTGGCAGGCCTGCCACAGAATGTGCAAGTTGAATTGTGCTACCAATCCCACGAGCAATCGACTGCTTAGAAGCAGAAACACCCAGCATTGTTGGGTGCATACAGGATAAACAGCAAGTCAGATTTCCTGACTCCAGCCAACCTGGAAACTATATTTTCAGGGCCCTGATAACATCCAGCAACTTGGAGTCCTCCAAGTCCCTAGTAGCCGCAGGTACCACAATAAGCTGGTTCAGGTGAAACGCTGACACCACCTTAAGGAGAAACTGGGGACGAGTCCGCAGCTTTGCTCTGTCCGAATGGACAATCAGATATGGCTTTGTGAGATAAAGCCGCCAATTCTGACACTCGCCTGGCCGAGGCCAGGACCAACAGCATGGTCATTTTCCATGTGAGATATATCAAATCCACAGATTTGAGTTGTTTAAACCAATGTGATTTTTCAGGAATCCCAAAACTACGTTGAGATCGCCCAGTGCCACTGGAGACATCAAAGGGGCTGTATATGCAGTACTCCCTTAACAACTTCTGGACTTCAGGAACTGAAGCCAATTTCTTTCTGGAAGAAAATCAACAGGCCGAAATTTGAACCTTAATGGACCCAATTTGAGACCCATAGACACTCCTGTTTGCAGGAAATGTAGAAATTAACCTAGTTGAAATTCTTCCGTGGAGCCTTCCTGGACTCACACCCTGGCACATATTTTCACCTAAGTGGTGATAATGTTGTGCGGTCACCTCCTTCCTGGCTCTGACCAGGGTAGGGATGACCTCTTCCGGAATGCCTCTTTCCCTTAGGATCCGGCGTTCACCCGCCTTGGCGTCAACGCAGCTGCGGTAAGTCCCGGAACAGACACGGTTCTTGCCGAATCAAGACCCTTCTTAGTATCTCTTGAAGTTCCGGGAACCAAGTCCTTCTTGGCCAAACCGGAGCCACGAGTATAGTTCTTACTCCTCTCCTTCCTATCATTTTCAATACATTGGGTATGAAAAACAGAGGATGGAACACATACACCGACTGGTACACCGACGGTGTTACCAGAGCGTCCCAGCTATTGCCTGAGTGTCTCTTGACCTGGCGCTTCAGGTGGGACGCCATCATAACCACCTTTGGTCTTTCCCAACGGTTTACAATCATGTGGAAACTTCCAGATTAAGTTTCCACTTTTCCGGGTGGAATTCATTTATGCTGAGAAAATCTTCCCAGTTGCCCACTCCCGGAATGAACACTGCTGACAGTGTTATCACATGATTTTCCGCCCAGCGAAGAATCCTTGCTGTCATTGCCCTCCTGCTTCTTGTGTCGCCCCGTCTGATAACGTGGGCGACCGCCATGATGATGTCCTACTGGATCAGCACCGGTTGACTTTGAAGCAGGAGTCTTCCTAGGCTCAGAGCATTGTAAATTGCCCTTAGCTCCAGTATATTCATGTGGAGAGAAGTCTCCAGACTTGACCACACTTCCTTGGAAATTTTTTCCCTGTGTGACTACTCCCCAGCCTCTCAGGCTGGTATCCGTGGTCCCCAGAACACAGTCCTGAATGCTGAGTGTGCTGCCCTCTAAAAGATGAGCACTCTGCAGCCCCCACAGAAGAGACACCCTTGTCCTTGGAGACAGGATTATCCGCTGATGCATCTGAAAATGCGATCCGGACCATTCGTCCAGCAAATCCCCTGAGATCTGCCGAATGGAATCGCTTCGTAAGAAGCCACCATTTTTCCCAGGACTCCTGTGCATTGATGCACTGATACTTGGCCTGGTTTTAGGAGGTTTCTGACTAGGTCGAATAACTCCTTGGCTTTTTCCTCCCGGAGGAACACCTTTTTCTGGACTATGCCCAGAATCATTCCTAGGAACAGCAGACGTATCGTCGGAAAACAGCTGCGATTCTTGGAATATTTAGAATCCAGTCGTGCTGTCGTAGAACTACTTTAGATAGTGCTCTTCCGACCTCCAACTGTTCTCTGGAACTTGCCCTTTTCAGATATCGTCCAAGTAAGGGATAATTTAGATGCCTTTTTTCTTTGAAGAAACATCTTTTCGGCCATTACCTTGGTAAAAGGCCCGGGGTGCCGTGGATAATTCAAACGGCATCGTCTGAAACTGATATTGACAGTTCTGTACCACGAACCAGAGGTACCCTTGTTGAGAAGGGCAAATTTGGACATGGAGGTAATCCTTGATGTCCAGGGACACCATATAGTCCCCTTTTTTCCGGTTCGCTATCACTGCTCTGAGTGACTCCATCTCGATTTGAACCTTTTATGTAAGTGTTCAAAGATTTCAGTTTAGACTATGTCTCACCAAGCCGTCTGGCGTCAGTACCACAATCTAGTGTGGAAAAATAATACCCTTTTCCTTGTTGTAGGAGGGGTACTTTGATTATCACCTGCTGGATATACAGCTTGTGAATTGTTTCCAATGCTGCCTCCCTGTCGGAGGGAGCCGTTGGTAAAGCAGACTTCAGAAACCTGCGAGGAGAAGATGTCTCGACTCTCCAATCTGTACCCCTGGGATAATACTTGTACTATCTAGGGGTCAACCTGCGAGTGATCCCACTGCGCGCTGAGACTCTTGAGACTACCCCCCCACCTTGAGTCCGCTTGCATGGCCCCAGCGTCATGCTGAGGACTTGGCAGACGCGGTGGAGGGCTTCTTTTCCTGGGAAGGGGCTGCCTGCTGCAGTCTACTTCCCTTACCTCTATGTCTGGGCAGATATGACTGGCCTTTTGCCTGCATGCCCTCATGGGAAAGGAAGGATTGAGGCTGAAAAGACGGTGTCTTTTTCAGCTGAGATGTAACTTGGGGTAAAAAGGTTGGATTTCCCAGCTGTTGCCGTGGTCCCCAGGTCCGATGGACCGACCCCAACTAACTCCTTCCCTTTATACGGCAATACTTCCATGTGCCGTATGGGATCTGTATCACCTGACCACTGTCGTGTCCATGACATCTTCTGGGTGATATGGACAACGTACTTATCTTGATGCCAGAGAGCAAATATCCCTCTGTGCATCTCACGTACATATATATAGAATGCATCCTATTAAATGCTCTATATGAATAAAATATTTTCAGTCAGGGAATCCGACCAAGCCAACCCAGCACTGCATCTCCAGGCTGATGGCGATCGCTGGTCGCAGTATAACCACCGTATGTGTGTATATACTTTTTAGGATATCTTTCCAGCTTCCTATCAGCTGGCTCCTTGAGGGCGGCCGTATCTGGAGACGGTAACGCCACTTGATAAGCGTGTGAGCGCCTTATCACCCTAAGGGGTGTTTCCCAACGCGCCCTAATTTCTGGCGGGAAAGGGTATAACGCCAATATTTGCTATCGGGGTAACCCCACGCATCATCACACACTTCATTTTATTTTATCTGATTCAGGAAAAACTACAGGTAGTTTTTTCACTCCCACATAATACCCTTTTTTGTGGTACTTGTAGTATCAGAAATATGCAACACCTCCTTCATTGCCCTTAACGTGTGGCCCTAATGAGAAATACGTTTGTTTATTCACCGTCGACACTGGATTCAGTGTCCGTGTCTGTGTCTGTGTCGACCGACTGAGGTAAATGGGCGTTTTTAACGCCCCTGACGGTGTTTCTGAGACGCCTGGACCGGTACTGATAGTTTGTCGGCCGTCTCACGTCGTCAACCGACCTTGCAGCGTGTTGACATTCTCACGTAATTCCCTAAATAAGCCATCCATTCCGGTGTCGACTCCCTAGAGAGTGACATCACCATTACAGGCAATTTCTCCGCCTCCTCACCAACATCGTCCTCATACATGTCGACACACACGTACCGACACACAGCACACACACCGGGAATGCTCTGACAGAGGACAGGACCCACACTAGCCCTTTGGGGAGACAGAGGGAGAGTTTGCCAGCACACACCAAAACGCTATAATTATATAGGGACAACCTTATATAAGTGTTTTCCCTTATAGCATCTTTATATATATCTCAATATCGCCAAAATCAGTGCCCCCCCTCTCTGTTTTAACCCTGTTTCTGTAGTGCAGTGCAGGGGAGAGCCTGGGAGCCTTCTCTCCAGGCTTTCTGTGAGAGAAAATGGCGCTGTGTGCTGAGGAGATAGGCCCCGCCCCTTTTTCGGCGGGCTCGTCTCCCGCTATTTAGTGAATCTTGGCAGGGGTTAAATATCTCCATATAGCCTCTGGGGGCTATATGTGAGGTATTTTTCGCCAAAAAAGGTTTTCATTTGCCTCCCAGGGCGCCCCCCTCCCAGCGCCCTGCACCCTCAGTGACTGCCGTGTGAAGTGTGCTGAGAGGAAAATGGCGCACAGCTGCAGTGCTGTGCGCTACCTTTAGAAGACTGCAGGAGTCTTCAGCCGCCGATTCTGGACCTCTTCTTACTTCAGCATCTGCAAGGGGGCCGGCGGCGCGGCTCCGGTGACCATCCAGGCTGTACCTGTGATCGTCCCTCTGGAGCTGATGTCCAGTAGCCAAGAAGCCAATCCATCCTGCACGCAGGTGAGTTCACTCCTTCTCCCCTAAGTCCCTCGTTGCAGTGATCCTGTTGCCAGCAGGACTCACTGTAAAATAAAAAACCTAAGCTAAACTTTCTCTAAGCAGCTCTTTAGGAGAGCCACCTAGATTGCACCCTTCTCGGCCGGGCACAAAAATCTAACTGGAGTCTGGAGGAGGGTCATAGGGGGAGGAGCCAGTGCACACCACCTGATCGGAAAGCTTTACTTTTTGTGCCCTGTCTCCTGCGGAGCCGCTATTCCCCATGGTCCTTTCAGGAACCCCAGCATCCACAAGGACGATAGAGAAATAAGATTTTAAACCTACCGGTAAATCTATTTCTCCTAGTCCGTAGAGGATGCTGGGGACTCCGTAAGGACCATGGGGTATAGACGGGCTCCGCAGGAGATAGGGCACCTAAAAAGAACTTTGACTATGGGTGTGCACTGGCTCCTCCCTCTATGCCCCTCCTCCAGACCTCAGTTAGAGAACTGTGCCCAGAGGAGATGGACAATACAAGGCAGGATTTAGCAATCCAAGGTCAAGATTCATACCAGCCCACACCAATCATACCATGTAACCTGGAACATACATAACCAGTTAACAGTATGAACAAACGACAGTAACGGTCCAAGACCGATGTCAACTGTAACATAACTCTTATGTAAGCAACAACTATATGCAAGTCTTGTAGAGTTTCCGCACTGGGACGGGCGCCCAGCATCCTCTACAGACTAGGAGAAATAGATTTACCGGTAGGTTTAAAATCTTATTTTCTCTTGCGTCCTAGAGGATGCTGGGGACTCCATAAGGACCATGGGGTTTATACCAAAGCATCCAATCGGGCGGGAGAGTGTGGATGACTCTGCAGCACCGACTGAGCAAACGCTAGGTCCTCATCAGCCAGGGTATCAAACTTGTAGAATTTAGCAAAAGTGTTTGACCCCGACCACCAGTGCCAGATTAAGGACCAAATGGGCCTGGAGCTGAAATTTATGAAGGGCCTATTGTATACCGTCACAGTGGGAGTGACCAGCAACAGCAGGATTGTGACTAGGGGTTGTGTCACGCAGGGTCCGCCATACATTGATCGCTCGCTAGTTACTTTTAGTAGCCGTGCAAATGCATAGTTGCCGCCCATGGGGGAGTGTATTTTCGCTTTGCAAGTGTGCGAACGCATGAGCAGCCGAGCTCTGCAAAAACATTTTGAGCAGTTTCTGAGTAGCTCTGGACTTACTCAGCGCTTGCGATCACTTCAGTCTTTTTGGTGCCGGAATTGACATCAAACATCCGCCCTGCAAAAACACGGACACACCTGCGTTTTCCCTACCACTGCCAGAAAACGGTCAGTTGCCACCCATAAACGCCCTCTTCCTGTCAATCTCCTTGCGATTGGCTGTGCGAATTAATTCTTCACTAGATCCATTGCACAGCAACGATGCTCTTTGTACCCGTACGACGCACGTGCCCATGCGCAGTTTTGCCGTTTTTTTACCTGATCGCTGCGCTGCAAAAATCTGCAGCGAGCGATCAACTCGGAATGACCCCCATTGTCCCTTGAGTCTGCCAATAATTACAGCAGCCAGTCTCAAGCCAACAAGTAACTAACTGCAGGTTCTTTTTGGCTTGAGAGCAGCTGCTGTAATTGTTGGTGAAATTGGTCCGGAAGGGGACCGAAGCATTGACAACCGTTACTACAGCTTGTGATGCAGGTTATACTGTTTCTGGTGGTATTATATTTCCATTCTTTCTTCTATATCTATCTATCTATCTATCTATCTATCTATCTATCTATCTCTACATAATAGGGTTGGGTATGTGTTACCGGCGGCCGGGATCCCGGCTACGCTCACCACAGGTTCTATTTCCACTCTATGGGTGTCGTGGATACCCACGAGTGGGAATAGTCCCTTTTAGTCGACATGCCAACTGTCGGGATTGTCAGGCTTCGGGATGCAGGGGGAGGTATTGTGACTGGTGGTCACATAACTACATCCCATATATATCTATATATATCTATAGCTCTATCTCTTTCTATATATATATATATATATATATACAGTATATATATATATATATATATATATATATATACGCTGGTATATTTTATTAGTAATAATAAGAATTTACTTACCGATAATTCTATTTCTCATAGTCCGTAGTGGATGCTGGGGACTCCGTCAGGACCATGGGGAAAAGCGGCTCCGCAGGAGACAGGGCACAAAAAGTAAGCTTTTAGGATCACATGGTGTGTACTGGCTCCTCCCCCTATGACCCTCCTCCAAGCCTCAGTTAGGTACTGTGCCCGGACGAGCGTACACAATAAGGAAGGATCTTGAATCCCGGGTAAGACTCATACCAGCCACACCAATCACACCGTACAACTTGTGATTTGAACCCAGTTAACAGTATGATAACAACGAAGAAGCCTCTGAAAAGATGGCTCACAACAATAATAACCCGATTTTTGTAACAATAACTATGTACAAGTATTGCAGACAATCCGCACTTGGGATGGGCGCCCAGCATCCACTACGGACTATGAGAAATAGAATTATCGGTAAGTAAATTCTTATTTTCTCTAACGTCCTAGTGGATGCTGGGGACTCCGTCAGGACCATGGGGATTATACTAAAGCTCCCAAACGGGCGGGAGAGTGCGGATGACTCTGCAGCACCGAATGAGAGAACTCCAGGTCCTCCTTAGCCAGAGTATCAAATTTGTAAAATTTTACAAACGTGTTCTCCCCTGACCACGTAGCTGCTCGGCAAAGTTGTAATGCCGAGACCCCTCGGGCAGCCGCCCAAGATGAGCCCACCTTCCTTGTGGAGTGGGCATTTACAGATTTAGGCTGTGGCAAGCCTGCCACAGAATGTGCAAGTTGGATTGTGCTACAGATCCAACGAGCAATCGTCTGCTTAGACGCAGGAGCACCCATCTTGTTGGGTGCATACAGGATAAACAGCGAGTCAGATTTTCTGACTCCAGCCGTCCTTGAAATATATATTTTCAATGCTCTGACAACGTCCAGCAACTTGGAGTCCTCCAAGTCGCTAGTAGCCGCAGGCACCACAATAGGCTGGTTCAAGTGAAAAGCCGAAACCACCTTAGGCAGAAACTGAGGACGCGTCCGCAGTTCTGCCCTGTCCGAATGGAAAATCAGATATGGGCTTTTGTACGATAAAGCCGCCAACTCTGATACTCTCCTGGCTGAAGCCAGGGCCAGTAGCATGGTTACTTTCCATGTAAGATACTTCAAATCTACCGATTTGAGCGGCTCAAACCAATGGGATTTGAGAAAATCCAAAACTACGTTGAGATCCCACGGTGCCACTGGAGGCACAATCGGGGGCTGTATATGTAGTACACCTTTGACAAAGGTTTGTACTTCAGGCACTGAAGCCAATTCTTTCTGGAAGAAAATCGATAAGGCCGAAATTTGAACCTTAATAGACCCCAATTTGAGGCCCATAGACAATCCTGCCTGCAGGAAATGTAGGAATCGACCCAATTGAAATTCCTCCGTTGGGGCCTTCTTGGCCTCACACCACGCAACATATTTTCTCCAAATGCGGTGATAATGTTGTGCGGTCACTTCCTTCCTGGCTTTAATCAAGGTAGGAATAACTTCCTCTGGAATGCCCTTTTCTTTTAGAATCCGGCGTTCAACCGCCATGCCGTCAAACGCAGTCGCGGTAAGTCTTGGAACATACAAGGTCCCTGCTGAAGCAGATCCCTTCTTAACGGTAGAGGCCACGGCTCTTCCGTGAGCATCTCTTGAAGTTCCGGGTACCAAGTCCTTCTCGGCCAATCCGGAGCCACGAGTATTGTTCTTACTCCCCGTAGCCGTATAATTCTCAGTACCTTTGGTATGAGAGGCAGAGGAGGAAACACATACACGGACTGGTACACCCACGGTGTTACCAGAGCGTACACAGCTATTGCCTGAGGGTCTCTTGACCTGGCGCAATATCTGTCCAGTTTCTTGTTGAGGCGGGACGCCATCATGTCCACCTTTGGTTTTTCCCAACGGTTCACAATCATGTGGAAGACTTCTGGATGAAGTCCCCACTCTCCCGGGTGGAGGTCGTGTCTGCTGAGGAAGTCTGCTTCCCAGTTGTCCACTCCCGGAATGAACACTGCTGACAGTGCTATGACATGATTTTCCGCCCAGCGAAGAATCCTTGCAGCTTCTGTCATTGCTCTTCTGCTTCTCGTGCCGCCCTGTCTGTTTACGTGGGCGACTGCCGTGATGTTGTCCGACTGGATCAACACCGGCTGACCCTGAAGCAGCGGTTTTGCCAGGCTTAGAGCATTGTAAATCGCTCTTAGCTCCAGTATATTTATGTGAAGAGACGTCTCCAGGTTCGACCACACGCCCTGGAAGTTTCTTCCCTGTGTGACTGCTCCCCAGCCTCGTAGGCTGGCATCCGTAGTCACCAGGACCCAGTCCTGTATGCCGAATCTGCGGCCCTCTAACAGATGGGCACTCTGCAACCACCACAGAAGAGACACCCTTGTTCTTGGTGACAGTGTTATCCGCTGATGCATGTGCAGATGCGATCCGGACCATTTGTCCAGCAGATCCCACTGAAATATTCGTGCGTGGAATCTGCCGAATGGAATTGCTTCGTAAGAAGCCACCATCTTTCCCAGGACTCTTGTGCATTGATGTACTGACACATTTCCTGGTTTTAGGAGGTTCCTGACAAGTTCGGATAACTCCCTTGCTTTTTCCTCCGGGAGAAACACCTTTTTCTGAACAGTGTCCAGAATCATTCCCAGGAACAGCAGACGTGTCGTCGGGGTCAATTGAGATTTTGGAAGATTCAGAATCCACCCGTGTTGTTGAAGCACTACTTGGGTTAGTGCTACTCCGACTTCCAGCTGTTCTCTGGACCTTGCCCTTATCAGGAGATCGTCCAAGTAAGGGATAATTAATACGCCTTTTCTTCGTAGAAGAACCATCATTTCGGCCATTACCTTGGTAAAGACCCGAGGTGCCGTGGACAAACCAAACGGCAGCGTTTGAAACTGATAATGACAGTTTTGTATCACGAACCTGAGATACCCTTGGTGTGAAGGGTAAATTGGGACATGCAGATAAGCATCTTTTATGTCCAGGGACACCATGAAGTCCCCTTCTTCCAGATTCGCTATCACTGCTCTGAGTGACTCCATCTTGAACTTGAATTTCTGTATGTACAGGTTCAAGGATTTCAGATTTAGAATAGGTCTTACCGAACCGTCCGGCTTCGGTACCACAAATAGTGCGGAATAATACCCCTTTCCCTGTTGTAGGAGGGGTACCTTGACTATCACCTGCTGAGAATACAGCTTGTGAATGGCTTCCAATACCGTCGCCCTTTCTGAGGGAGACGTTGGTAAAGCAGACTTTAGGAACCGGCGAGGGGGAGACTTTTCGAATTCCAACTTGTAACCCTGAGATACTACCTGCAGGATCCAAGGGTCCACCTGTGAGCGCGCCCACTGTGTGCTGAAAATCTTTAGTCGACCCCCCACCGCCCCTGAGTCCGCTTGCACAGCCCCAGCGTCATGCTGAGGGCTTTGTAGAAGCCGGGGAGGGCTTCTGTTCGTGGGAAGTAGTTGCTTGCTGCACCCTCTTACCCCTTCCTTTGCCTCTGGGCAAATATGACTGTCCTTTTGCCCGCTTGTTCTTATAGGAACGAAAGGACTGCGGCTGAAAAGACGGTGTCTTTTTCTGTTGGGAGGTGACCTGAGGTAAAAAAGTGGATTTTCCGGCTGTTGCCGTGGCCACCAGATCCGATAGACCGACCCCAAATAATTCCTCTCCTTTATACGGCAATACTTCCATATGCCGTTTGGAATCCGCATCACCTGACCACTGTCGCGTCCATAAACTTCTTCTGGCAGATATGGACATCGCACTTACTCTCGATGCCAGAGTGCAAATATCCCTCTGAGCATCTCGCATATAAAGAAAAGCATCCTTTAATTGCTCTATAGTCAATAAAATACTGTCCCTATCCAGGGTATCAATATTTTCAGTCAGGGAATCCGACCACACCACCCCAGCACTGCACATCCAGGCTGAGGCTATTGCTGGTCGCAGTATAACACCAGTATGTGTGTATATACTCTTCAGGGTAGTTTTCAGCCTCCTATCAGCTGGATCCTTGAGGGCGGCCGTATCAGGAGACGGTAACGCCACTTGTTTTGATAAGCGTGTGAGCGCCTTATCCACCCTAGGGGGTGTTTCCCAGCGCGCCCTAACCTCTGGTGGGAAAGGGTATAATGCCAATAACTTCTTTGAAATTAGCAGTTTTCTATCGGGGTTAACCCACGCTTCATCACACACGTCATTCAATTCCTCTGATTCTGGAAAAGCTACAGGTAGTTTTTTCACACCCCACATAATACCCCCCTTTGAGGTACCTGCAGTATCAGAGATATGCAAAGCCTCCTTCATTGCCGTGATCATATAACGTGTGGCCCTATTGGAAAATACGTTTCTTTCTTCACCGTCGACACTAGATTCATCTGTGTCGGTACCTGTGTCGACTGACTGAGGTAAGGGACGTTTTACAGCCCCTGACGGTGCCTGAGACGCCTGGACAGGTACTAACTGGTTTTCCGGCCGTCTCATGTCGTCAACTGACTTTTGCAGCGTGCTAACATTATCACGTAATTCCATAATTAAAGCCATCCATTCCGGTGTCGACTCCCTAGGGGGTGACATCACCATTACCGGCAATTGCTCCGCCTCCACACCAACATCGTCCTCATACATGTCGACACACACGTACCGACACACAGCAGACACACAGGGAATGCTCTTATCGAAGACAGGACCCCACTAGCCCTTTGGGGAGACAGAGGGAGAGTTTGCCAGCACACACCAAAGCGCTATAAAAATGTATATAAACAACCCTAAAAGGTGTTGTTTCTGTTATATGCGCTTAATATATATAAATATCGCCAAAATATGCCCCCCTTCTCTGTTTTACCCTGTTTCTGTAGTGCAGTGCAGGGGAGAGTCCTGGGAGCCTTCCTCACAGCGGAGCTGAGCAGGAAAATGGCGCTGTGTGCTGAGGAGAATAGGCCCCGCCCCCTAAAACGGCGGGCTCTTCTCCCGGAGTTTTCGATATATGGCAGGGGTTAAATACATCCATATAGCCTCAAGGGCTATATGTGATGTATTTTAGCCATAGAAAAAGGTATTATACATTGCTGCCCAGGGCGCCCCCCCCAGCGCCCTGCACCCTCAGTGACCGCTGGTGTGAAGTGTGCCGACAACAATGGCGCACAGCTGCAGTGCTGTGCGCTACCTTATGAAGACTGAAAGTCTTCTGCCGCCTGTTTCCGGACCTCTGGACCTCTTCAACTTCGGCATCTGCAAGGGGGGTCGGCGGCACGGCTCCGGGACCGGACTCCATGGCTGGGCCTGTGTTCGATCCCTCTGGAGCTAATGGTGTCCAGTAGCCTAAGAAGCAAATCCATCCTGCACGCAGGTGAGTTCACTTCTCTCCCCTAAGTCCCTCGTAGCAGTGAGCCTGTTGCCAGCAGGACTCACTGAAAATAAGAAACCTAAAAAACTTTTTCTAAGCAGCTCTTTATGAGAGCCACCTAGATTGCACCCTGCTCGGACGGGCACAAAAACCTAACTGAGGCTTGGAGGAGGGTCATAGGGGGAGGAGCCAGTACACACCATGTGATCCTAAAAGCTTACTTTTTGTGCCCTGTCTCCTGCGGAGCCGCTATTCCCCATGGTCCTGACGGAGTCCCCAGCATCCACTAGGACGTTAGAGAAAAATCGATACAGTTCAATCACTGTATTGGCCCAGAAGTGAGTATCAAAACAATCTAAAAACATATTAAGGATGGTGATATAGGTGCTGGCCAGTGTCTAATAGAAGTGTGTAGAATGTAATGTGTACAACACATACAACATGAAATATTTCCCAGTATTCAGGGTGGATGTGTGAGGGAAGTGTATGAAGACAGATATGGGTGTGGGGAGCACCAGCGCTAAGTAGAAGTTCACTAGGGGAACACTTGTATAGCACTGTCCTTGAGATAATAGCTAGACGTCTGAGTGTGGGCTTGCAGTGTTGTGGTGCCTTGCTGATGTTATATGCCGGCTGACAGGTGGTATAACTTACGGTTGGTTGGAGGTGCATGCCTCTGTCTGTGCAGCAGCTATTTATCCCGGCTTCCCTTAGCAATAAGCAGCAGCCAGATAGCTGTCACGATCTTCCCGGGCCATCTTCATGGAGCCCCTTTAATTCACGTTATGCCAGGTAGAGCCCCTTTTATACACGTTACACCAGGTAGAGCCCCTTTTATACATGTTGCGCCAGGTAGAGCCAGATATACACACTGCGTAAGGTAGAGCCGTTATACAATCTGTGCCAGGTAGAGCCCATTATACAAACTGCGCCGGGTAGCCTCTTTTACACACTGTACCAGGTAGAGTCTGTTATACAAACTGCGCCAGGTAGCCCCTTTTATACACTGTGCTAGGTTGCCCCTTATACACTGTGCCAGGTAGCCCCTTATACACATTGCACCAGGTAACCCCTTATACACATTGTGCCAGGTAGCCCATTATACAAATTGCACCAGCTAGCCGTCACTCACCATTTGGCGCCTGTGGTCCCGTGGCTCTATGCTCTCCTCATACATCCGCCCAGCGTGAAGCTGAAGGGGAGTAAGTAGTGGCAGGAGGTGGCCGGCAGGAAGCGTCCAGGAGAGGGGGGTAGTCGGCAGGAGGCAGCGGTGAGGTGCGGGCAGTGTGAAGTGGCCAGGACGGGCCGGCTGGCCGGCAGCAGGAAGTGGTGGGGGTATTGCGGTGCAGGCAGCAGACGGGTGCTGACGGCGCTGGTGGGGTTACTGCAGCCTCAGGCCATAGCGCCCTGGGCGAACGTCCTGCTAACCCGCACCTAAAACCGCCACTGGCGGGATCCCCTGAGCTGGATGACCAGTGACCCTCCACGTATCCCCCCCCCCCCGCAGCCAACACTCCGTCGACAACAAAGCCCCTCCCAGTGCACATAGTGCAGCCAAATGCACAAGGACCTCAAGGACCGAGTGTCCACAGACATGCGCCTGAGCATAGCTTCCAATGTGAGCAACCCAGTCTGTGCGCGCAACTAATCCCAGCAACATACCCATGTCACCACAGACACACAAAGTCTGCCCCCCTCGCCTCCCTACACACACACACACACACACAGCCTGTTTCCCCTGTCCCTACACACACCACACACATACAGTACATACATACTGTACATACACACAAAGCCTGTTCCACCCAGCACCCCCCCCCCCCCTCCCCACCCACAGCCTGTCCCCTCCAGTCACCATAGACACACTCTCACCCTGTTCACCCCAGTCCCTACACACACCCCCAGCCTGTCCTTTCCAACACAAAATCCCTGTTTCCACAGCCCTCCCACTCTCCCCCATTTCCCCCAGACACTGAGCCTTCCGGAATCAGGACACAGCATGAGCACTAGAAAGACCGGGGGCGTGGCCTAATCACGGACCCGTGGCCACGCCCCCTTTGAGGGAAAACTACCTTACCTTTAACATTGAGCAAGGATCACTAGCTGCCCTGCACAGGGGTCACGGGACCAGACAAGTTGTTAAATCACCCTGCATCCCGGCAAGCAAGGGGAGGAAAAGAGAACTGTTTCAGCGCAGGGAGGCTTTCTGGTGCTACTGACATGCTGGAACAGGAAAAACATTTTTTCCTGTTTCCAGCAGCAGGGGATGCTGTGGGCCTATTTTGATGGGGTGGCCTGGAGCTGCAGCTCCATCCGCCCCATTGTTAATCCGGCTCTGCCGACCACGTCGCCGCTCGGCAAAGTTGTAAAGCCGAGACGCCTCGGGCAGCTGCCCAAGAAGAGCCCACCTTCCTAGTGGAATGGGCCTTAACAGAATTTGGTACAGGCAATCCAGCTGTAGAGTGAGCCTGCTGAATCGTATTACAGATCCAGCGAGCAATAGTCTGCTTTGAAGCAGGAGTGCCAATCTTATTGGCCGCATACAGGACAAACAGAACCTCTGTTTTCCTAATTTAAGCCGTCCTGGCTACATAAATTTTTAAGGCCCTGACTACGTCCAGGGATCTGGAATCCTCCAGGTCACCAGTAGCCACAGGCACCACAATAGGTTGATTCATATGGAACGACGAAACCACTTTAGGCAAAAATTGCGGACGTGTCCTCAATTCAGCTCGATCCACATGAAAAATCAAGTAGGGGCTCTTGTGTGATAGAGCCGACAATTCTGACACTCGCCTTGCTGATGCTAAGGCCAACAACATTACCACCTTCCAGGTAAGAAATTTCAATTCAACCTTGTTAAGCGGTTCAAACCAGTGTGATTTTAGGAACTGCAACACCACGTTCAGGTCCCATCAGGGCCGGTGCAAGGTTTCTTGACACCCTAGGCAAAACTTTAGCCTGCTCCCCCCCCCCCCCCCCCCCCCTGCATGCTTACATAGTGGTACATGGTGGATGCCGTACATGCAGGAGTCTGCAATTGTGGGGGTGGGGGCTAGCGGGCAACATGCGGGAGTCTGCAATCGCTGAAGGGGTGGTAGTCAAAAACACGCCTGAGACTGAAATCGCAAGGTGTGTGTGTGTGTGTGGGGGGGGGGGGAGGATGTGGGTCTATTCATGATGCAGTGTAAACAGTGGAGAAGTTGCCTATGGCAACCAATCAGTGTTGAGGTAACATTTATAAAGTGTATTCTATACAATTATATAAGCTGATTGGTTGCCATGGGCAACTTCTTCACTGACTTACTTCTCCACACTTTTCACTGCTTCATGAATAGACCCCACAGAAATGTGAAAAGAGAGAGGGTGATCGGGTGAGTGTTAGAGACGGTGGGTGACAGAAAAGTCAGTAGGTGACGGGAAAAGGGTAACAGCAGGGAGAGGCAGTGGGAGAAGGGTAGAGAGTGAAGCTAGGGACAGGCAGTGACCAGTGAGTGGAGGAAGGTGACAAGCAGAGGGTGAAAACAGAGGGTGACATTGAGAGGGTGAGAGTCACTGGGTAACAAGCGAGACAGGTGATGGGGAAATGGTGAACAACAGGAAGAGTGTAATAGAAGAGAGGTGACGGAGTGAGGGCAATACCCCTTTTACACCGCCAGCATATAACACGGATTATTGCACTTGAAGGTGCATAACCCGTGTTGCTGGCTGGTGTAAAAGGTTCGAGTTGGAATAATCCGGGTCGAGTGACCCGGTATTCCAACTCGGGTGGTTTGCAGGGTTGAACACGTGTTCAACTCGGCAAACTTTGCAGTGTACAGTGAATGTGCGGGCGGCGCTTGGAGATCATGTGATCTCCAAGTGCCACCCCCGCCGCGTCACTGGCAATATGCCGGGTTGGCGAGTGCAGTGGGAAAGGGAGCTGACGCAGGGCGCAGCCGGGTAGCACCCGTGTCAGGCTCCCGGCTGCGACCCGCGCTGTTGGTCTAAAAGCGGTATAAGAGTCAGTGAGTGATAGGGAGAGGGTCTCAGGAGAGAGGTGACGGGCGGGGAGAGGCAGTGGGTGATAGGCAGTGGGAAACTGCATTAATTAAAAAACAAAAACACATTAATATGCCACTCCCCCATACAAATTTTTAATATACCGTCCCCCCCTCCCCTGCACACATTAATATACCACCACCCCCTCCCCTGCATACATTAATATACCACCATACCACCCCCCTCCCCTGCACACATTAATATACCACCACCCCCTCCCCTGCACACATTAATATACCCCCTGCACACACTAATATACCACCCCACCTCCCCTGCACACATTAATATACCCCCCTGCACACACTAATATACCACCCTGCACACACTAATATACCACCCCACCTCCCCTGCACACACTAATATACCCCCCTGCACACACTAATATACCACCCCACCTCCCCTGCACACATTAATATACCCCCCTGCACACACTAATATACCACCCTGCACACACTAATATACCACCCCACCTCCCCTGCACACATTAATATACCCCCCTGCACACACTAATATACCACCCTGCACACACTAATATACCACCCCACCTCCCCTGCACACATTAATATACCCCCCTCCGCTGCACACACTAATATACCCCCCTCCGCTGCACACACTAATATACCCCCCTCCGCTGCACACACTAATATACCCCCCTCCGCTGCACACACTAATATACCACCCTCCGCTGCACACACTAATATACCCCCCTCCCCTGCACACACTAATATACCACCCCCCCTCCCATGCACACACTAATATACCACCCCCCCTCCCATGCACACACTAATATACCCCCCTGCACACACTAATATACCCCCCTTCCCCTGCACACATTAATATACCCCCCTCCCCTGCACACATTAATATACCACCCCCCCTCCCCTGAACACACTAATATACCACCACCCCCTCACCTGCACACATTAATATACCACCCCCCCTACCCTGCACACACTAATATACAACCCCCCTGCACACATTAATATACCCCCCTCCCCAGCACACACTAATATACCCCCCCTGCACACACTAATATACCACCCCCTCCCCTGCACACACTAATATACCACCCCCCCTCACCTGCACACATTAATATACCACCCCCCCCTACCCTGCACACACTAATATACAACCCCCCCTGCACACATTAATATACCCCCCTCCCCAGCACACACTAATATACCCCCCCTGCACACACTAATATACCACCCCCTCCCCTGCACACACTAATATACCCCCCCTGCACACACTAATATACCACCCCCTCCCCTGCACACACTAATATACCACCCCCCCTCACCTGCACACATTAATATACCACCCCCCCTACCCTGCACACACTAATATACAACCCCCCCTGCACACATTAATATACCCCCCTCCCCAGCACACACTAATATACCACCCCCTCCCCTGCACACACTAATATACCCCCCCTACACACACTAATATACCACCCCCTCCCCTGCACACACTAATATACCCCCCCTGCACACACTAATATACCACCCCCTCCCCTGCACACACTAATATACCCCCCCTACACACACTAATATACCACCCCCTCCCCTGCACACACTAATATACCCCCCCTACACACACTAATATACCACCCCCTCCCCTGCACACACTAATATACCCCCCCTACACACACTAATATACCTATACCACCCCCTCCCCTGCACACACTAATATACCACCCCCCTCCCCAGCACACACTAATATACCCCCCTGCACACACTAATATACCACCCCCCTCCCCAGCACACACTAATATACCACCCTGCACACACTAATATACAAACCCCCCCTCCCCTCCCCTGCACACACTAAAATGACCAGTTTCCCTCATTAGCAGCAGAATGTACCTGAGTCTGTGCTCCCCCGTATGGTATGGCTTTCTGATAGACCTGCTGGGCTGCTGCTCCTCACGTCTGAAGGCTCCTCTCCTCTCCTCTCTCACAGTCACATGTGCACCAAGTGACTTCCTGTTCCTGTCCATGCAGGAAGCAAACTCAGCAGAGCGTCGGCTTCTGTATGAGCACACTGCAGCATGTGGCTGCAAAGGGAAAATAAAAGTGCCCTGGCCCTGGGGGTGGGGGGGTGGTAAGGGTGCTTGCAACATGCCTGAGCCCTCAAGTGAATATGTGAGGCGCTATCACGGAGGTGGGGGGCGACAGATTTGTAGAGACAGCATTTTCTCATCAGTGTGTTCTGCCGCCCTCCAGTGGCCGGTGCTCATAGGCAGCTGCCTAAAGCTGCCTAGTGATAGCGCCGGCCCTGGGTCCCATGGTGCCACTGGAGGCACATAAGGGGGCTAGATGTGCAGCACTCCCTTTACAAACGTCTGGACTTCTGGAAGAGAAGCCAATTCCTTCTGAAAGAAAATCGAGAGAGCCGAAATCTGTACCTTAACCAAGCCTAATTTCAGGCCCATATCCACTCCTGTCTGTAGGAAGTGGAGAAGACGACCCAAATGAAAATCTTCCGTAGGTGCATTCTTGGTCTCACACCAAGACACATACTTTCGCCACATACGGTGATAATGTTTTATCGTCACCTCCTTCCTAGCCTTTATTAAAGTAGGGATGACCTCTTCCGGAATCCCCTTTTTTGCTAGGATTCTGCGTTCAACCGCCATGCCGTCAAACGTAACCGCGGTAAGTCTTGAAATACACAGGGCCCCTGCTGCAACAGGTCTTCCCTCAGAGGAAGAGGCCAGGGGTCTCCTGTGAGCATCTCTTGTAGATCCGAGTACCAAGCCCTTCGAGGCCAGTCTGGGACAACGAGTATCGTCTGTACTCTTCTTCGTCTTATGATCCTCAACACTTTTGTGATGAGAGGAAGAGGAGGGAACATGTAGACCGAGTCGAACACCCACGGTGTTACCAGTGCGTCTACTGCTACTGCCTGAGGGTCCCGAGACCTGGCGCAATACCTCCAAAGTTTTTTGTTGAGGCGTGACGCCATCATGTCTATTTGAGGAGTTCCCCAAAGACGTGTTACGTCTGCAAAGACTTCTTGATGAAGTCCCCACTCTCCAGGATGGAGATCGTGTCTGCTGAGGAAGTCTGCTTCCCAGTTGTCCACTCCCGGAATGAAGACAGCCGACAGAGCGCTTACATGATTTTCCGCCCAGCGAAGGATCCTTGTGGCTTCCGCCATTGCGACTCTGCTTCTTGTCCCGCCTTGGCGGTTCACATGAGCCACTGCTGTGACATTGTCTGATTGAATCAGAACCGGAAGGTTTAGAAGAAAACTCTCCGGTTGTCGAAGGCCGTTGTAAATGGCCCTGAGTTCCAACACATTGATGTGTAGACAGGACTCCTGGTCTGACCAAAGACCCTGAAACGTCTTTCCCTGTGTGACCGCTCCCCATCCTCGGAGGCTCGCGTCCGTGGTAACCAGGATCCAGTCCTGAATCCCGAACCGGCGACCCTCCAGCAGGTGAGCACTCTGCAACCACCACAGGAGGGACACTCTGGTTCCTGGGGACAGAGTTATTTTCCGATGTAAATGCAGATGGGACCCGGACCACTTGTCCAGAAGGTCCCATTGAAAAGTCCTTGCATGGAACCTTCCGAAGGGAATGGCCTCGTAGGCCGCCACCATTTTCCCCAGAACTCGAGTGCATTGGTGAACTGACACCCTTTTCGGTTTTAGCAGGTCTTTGACCATGTTCTGGATGTCTTGGGCTTTCTCTATTGGGAGGAAGACCTTCATTTGTTCCGTATCCAGTATCATACCTAGGAACGGTAGACGAGTTGTCGGAATCAACTGTGACTTCGGTAGATTTAGAATCCAACCGTGTTGCTGGAGCACTCTCAGAGAGAGCGCCACACTGCTCAGTAATTTCTCTCTTGATCTCGCTTTTATCAGGAGATCGTCCAAGTATGGGATAATTGTGACTCCATACTTGCGCAGGACCACCATTATTTCCGCCATTATCTTGGTGAAAATCCTCGGGGCCATGGAAAGTCCAAACGGCAACGTCTGAAATTGGTAATGACAATCCTGTACAGCGAATCTCAGGTATTCCTGATAGGGGGCATATATGGGGACATGAAGGTACGCATCCTTTATGTCCAGAGACACCATAAACTCCCCCTCCTCCATGTTGGCTATTATCGCTCTGAGTGATTCCATTTTGAATTTGAATCTTTTTATGTACAGGTTTAGGGATTTCAGATTCAAAATCGGTCTGACCGAACCGCACGGTTTCGGGACCACAAATAGGGTTGAGTAGTATAGTAACCTCTTCCCTGCTGGTGCAGGGGAACCTTGATTATCACTTGCTGTATACACAGTGTTTGAATTGCAGCTAACACTACATCCCTTTCCGATGTGGAAGCTGGTAGGGCCGACTTGAAAAATCGGCGCGGGGGCACCTCCTCGAATTCCAGTTTGTAACCCTGTGAAACTATTTCCAACACCCAGGGATTCAGGTCCGATCTGACCCAGGCCTGACTGAAAAGTCGAAGACGTGCCCCCATCGGTGCGGACTTCCTCAGGGGAGCCCCAGCGTCATGCTGTGGGTTTTGGAGCAGCCAGGGAGGACTTTTGTTCCTGGGCACCTGCCGAAGCAGGTGCTCTCTTGCCTCTGTCCTAACCTCTGGCGAGGAAAGAGGATCCCCGACCTCTTTTGGACTTGTGCGACCGAAAGGACTGCATCTGATAAGGTGTTGCTTTCTTTTGCTGTTGGGGAATATATGGTAAAAAATTTGATTTACCTGCTGTAGCTGTGGAAACCAGGTCCGTCAGCCCAACCCCAAACAATACATCACCCTTATAGGGTAGTACTTCCATATGTTTTTTGGAATCCGCATCACCCGTCCATTGGCGAGTCCATAAGGATCTTCTCGCGGAGCTAGACATGGCATAGGCCCTAGAAGCTAGCAATCCAATGTCCCTTTGAGCATCCCTCATCAATAAGACTGCGTCTTTTATATGGGCTGGAGTTAGGAATATAGTATCCTTATCCATAGTATCAAATTGATCTGTCAGCTCATCTGTCCAAGCTGCAATTGCGCTACACACCCATGCCGTTGCAATCATCGGTCTTAGCACAGCACCCGTATGAGAATAAATACCCTTTAAGGTAGTTTCTTGCCTGCGATCTGCAGGGTCCTTAAGGGCCGCTGTGTCAGGAGACGGTAGCGCCACTTTCTTGGACAAGCGCGTCAGGGCCTTGTCCACAGTGGGGGGGTAATTCCCAAATCTCCCTGTCCTGCTTAGGGAAAGGGTATGCCATAAAAATTATTTTGGGGATCTGCGGTCTCTTATCCGGAGTCTCCCAAGCTTTTCCAAAGAACTCATTTAATTCATGAGATGTGGGAAAATTAATAATCTGTTTCTTTTCCTTAAACATGTGTACCCTTGTGTCGGGGACCGAGGGTTCATCCACAATATGCAACACATCCCTTATTGCCACAATCATACACTGAATAGTTTTAGTCACCCTAGGGTGCAATTTTACTTCGTCATAGTCGACACTGGAATCAGAATCCGTGTCGGTAGTAGTGTCTTTGTTAAGGGACGCTTTTGAGACCCCGACGGGCCCTGTGAGTCGGTCCAATCTGAGGATTGACCGCCTGATGTCCCCCTAAACCAGCCTTATCAAGCCTTTTATGTAAAGATGTCACACTTGCATGCAACGTATGCCACATGTCCATCCAATCTGGAGTCGGCACAACCGACGGGGACACACCACTCATTTGCTCCACCTCCTCCTTGGAGAAGCCTTCCGCCTCAGACATGTCGACACACACGTACCGACACCCCACACACACAGGGAGTTACCTATAAGGGGACAAAACCCCAACCAGGCCCTTAGGAGAGATAGAGAGATAGAGTATGCCAGCACACACCCAGCGCTTAAAAACACTGGAATATATGACCAAATAGCGCTGTTATATGTTTATAATTGTAATCTCCACTCACTGCGTCGCCAAAGTGCCCCCCTCCTCCTTTTTCCAACCTGTGAAGCTCAGCAGGGGAGAGAACAGGGAGCCAGCGTTTTCTCATGCAGCCTCTGTGGAGAAAATGGCGCTGGTTAATGCTGAGGATCAAGCCCCACCCACCCGACGGCGGGCTTCGGTCTCATCATCATATACTAATAAAATGTCGGGGGTCCGCGGATTTACTGTCCCACAGCCTAATCCATCGTATTTATAACCAAATTGAGGTTTATTGCTGCCCAGGGCGCCCCCCCCTGCGCCCTGCACCCTTCAGTGCCTGCTTGTGTGTGTGTGACTGGGAGCAATGGCGCGCAGCTTACCGCTGCGCGCTTACCTCATGAAGATCTGATGTCTTCTGCTGCCTGAAGTCTTTTCCTCAATACTCACCCGGCTTCTATCTTCGGCATCTGTGAGGAGGACGGCGGCGCGGCTCAGGGACGAACCCCAGGTGAGACCTGTGTTCCGACTCCCTCTGGAGCTAATGGTGTCCAGTAGCCTAGAAACAGTGCCCAACTTTACAAGCCAGCTCTGCTTCTCTCTCCTCGGTCCCACGATGCAGGGAGCCTGTTGCCAACAGGACTCCCTGAAAATAAAAAACCTAACAAAATTCTTTTTCCACAGAAAACTCTGGAGAGCTCTCTGCAGTGCACCCATTCTCCTCTGGGCACAAGATCTAACTGAGGTCTGGAAGAAGGGCATAGAGGGAGGAGCCAGTGCACACCCATAGTCCAAGTTCTATTTAGGTGCCCTATCTCCTGCGGAGCCCGTCTATACCCCATGGTCCTTACGGAGTCCCCAGCATCCTCTAGGACGTAAGAGAGAAAAAAATTCTACCATATTAAGCCCCACACAGTACTGCCCCCTGCACCATATTATGCCACACACCGCAATGCCCTTGATACTGTACATTAAATCCCCACACTACGGCAGGCAAGAGTCCCCATTTCACACATTACGGCAGGTGTCCCCATTTTACACATTGAGAGAGAGAATACTTAGAGGCGATCACCGCTCTTCGGCCCGCCTCACCAGTCACTCCTCGCGCCGGCCTTTCCCTCTTCCTAACTTGGATCCCCCTCTGTACTCCGCTCGGGGGGGGGGGGGGAGTTTCGCGGAGTGACGGGGTTGCGTCGTGATGAAACGACACAACCGCGTCATTCCGTGAAACTCCGCCCCCCGAGCGGGTTACTCGGGGAGAAATAGGAGGGGGAAGCAGGGAGCCACAGATAGTGCCGCGCAGGCGCCCAGTGCGGTTGCACTGCTCGCCTGCCCCAAGAAACGGCCCTGTTGTTGCGATTGATCAGACATTTGTAGATCAAGTCCAACTTTTCAGTCTTGACAACAGTAGTTGATGAAAAGGACACCAAAATGCTCTAAAAGCACAATGGGGGTCATTCCGAGTTGATCGCTCGCAAGCAGTTTTTAGCAGCTGCGCAAACGCTATGCCACCGCCCACTGGGAGTGTATTTTAGCTTAGCAGAAGTGCGAACGGTTGTATCACAGAGCGGCTACAAAATTGTTTTGTGTAGTTTCAGAGTAGCTCAAAACCTACCCAGCGTTTGCGATCACTTCAGACTATTCAGTTACGGATTTGACGTCACACACCCGCCCAGCCACACCTGCGTTTTCCCTGGCACGCCTGCGTTTTTCTGAACACTCCCTAAAAACGGTCAGTTGCCACCCAGAAACACCCACTTCATGTCAATCACCCTGCGGCAACCAGTGCGACTGAAAAGCATCGCTAGACCCTGTGCAAAACTGCATCGTTTGCTTTGCCCGTACATCACGCGTGCGCATTGCACCACATACGCATGCACAGAACTGCCGGTTTTTAGCCTGATCGCTGCGAACAAATGCAGATAGCGATCAACTCGGAATGACCCCCCACATGCACAAAAATGGGGAAATAAAACCTTCCTGGCCCCATGTTAGCCATCAGATAATTTCCTGGCTCAAAATACTAATTGTGTATAATTAAATAAACCTGTTTATTAATTTGTCGGTTTATTTATATACAATGCATTCGTACAGTTTTTACAGTGTTTGTTCATACCATTACTTGTAAACGTGCACAATGCTCGTACAGTAAAGAATCCTGATTGTATGTGGGGATTAAATATTTTCTTTCAGCAGGATGGTTGTCTAAACTGTCGACTTACACGCCTGTACACCCTCCCCCCTCACTCCTCCCCTCCCACACAAAAATTAAAAGCACCTTTAAATTTGATACCTATTTTATTACAACCTTATAAGATTAAGTTATAATAAAGTCAATGGGAAACATTCATTATGAAGATGAAATATGCACCAAACATATGTAAACATGATAGTTAATAAGAGAAAAAAGCACAGTGAAACACAGAATTGAGTTGGATAGTAACAGTATAAAGCAAGCTAGACTGTACCTTCAAATGCATTCCTGTCTAATGCTATTGGATTGAGTTAGTATTTTGTACAAGTCAACCTATTTGTGGAAAGTACAGTTTGAAAATGATATCTGTAAACAATTGTACAGGATTATATGACATTTTATTCTATGCTGATGAAGGATGTTTTATTGTTCCCATATGAAAAAATTTTTGTATCATGTTTTTATGTCGCTGTTCCAGCTCTTAATTGCCTGGCTTACCCACGCTGAATTAAGCAAATGGAAACTAGTGAAAAGCATAATTTAGCTCATCCTTGCAATTTATAGATAAATAAAAGCTTTTATAAGACATTAGCGAAAAGTCCAAATTAGGATGTTTGTTTTGTCAATGTGCTTACGGATCAAGCAAGGCTCATTTTCACTTTATTTATTTTTTATTTAAATGTTCAGGAACACAGTAACATGTAAATATATCCCTCTATACAAAACATACCTAGACGTAAGACACAAATGGAGGCCACTTTCTTATAGGGTAAAAAGCAATTCAGTAAAAAAAAATATATTTCCTTGATAAAATAAAAACAGTTTGTACCTGTACACTGTATACTTTGGTAGATAATATTAATGCTTAAAATTACTATATACACTGTTATATATATATATATATACATGATCGAGTCACAGTATTATGACCACCGGCCAGGGTAACTGCCGTGTGTGGCGTGGGACAGCAACTAGATGAGACACAAGTCTGGTAGCACCCAGGTTCATTTTGCAGGTGAGCGGCTCCACCGTAGTGTGTCGGTTGGCCCTCACACACCTTTGTAGCCGACGTTCACCTCTCACATCAGTAGGACGTGGAGCTCTGCAGATTCCATTGGGTTATTCGCAATGGTTCCATTTGTCTAGTTACGATACACCGTCACCACAGCAGCATGCGAAAAGTTCAAAAACTGCGCTGTGTCAAAAATACTGCCACCCTTTGTCCAAAAGCCGATAATCATTCCTTCTTGCAACTCAGAAAAATCACCCATTTACCCATTACAGCAACGATTGATATGTGTGCAGACGACCTATCGCACACCTTATACTGTATACCCACCAAGCCAGTGCACGACACGTGACGTACTTTCTGGGCTACATGCTGCCGACGTCAAATGTAGGAGGTCGTCAATATAATATGATTCGACCGTGTATACAGAGCCGGCGCTACCCGCTCAGCAAGGGGATGCAGTGCAGGGAGGCGCCGTGCTGAAGGGAGGCGCCGTCCTGCTCTGCAACCACGCTGATGCTGGCAGCTTGTAGCGCGGCTCTCTCCCTGCATCCTTCCCCAGAGAGCGGCCTCAGGCCGACGGGTATCATTTTGGGGGCGTGGCCTAATCGCGGCGGCATGGCCACGCCCCCTTGTGAAAAAAGTTTGTTTTTTTAATAACTTTGGCGTGTCGAGCAGGGTGTAGAGGTTGGGGGGGGGAGTCCTGAGCCCTGAGCCAATTTGAGGGGGGAGTGTGATCACTTCCCCCACTACCCAAATAGGCATTGGCTCAGCAGTAGCAGCAGCCTCACAGCAGCACAGCACACTGCAGCATGTGCTGTGCTGCCAAGATGCGTGCTTATGCTGCTGTCCAGTAAGAAGGGAGGGGGTAGGGAGTGCGGTGGACCAGGGCCCCACCGGGCCCTCCATCAGTCCGTGGCCCGAGAAATTAGTACCCGTTCCCTCCCTCTCGGCATAACTGCCGACATCCTACAGAGCCGCTGCTGCAGGGGTAACGGCGCCTCCGAGAGACATGAGGAGAAGGCAGAGGAGGAGCAGCGCCAGAGTCGGGGACCTCCTGCAGGTACTGGGGCAGTGCTGTGCAGGGAATGAAGGATGTACCTGGCATAATATGTATAATAGGCTCTACCTGGCCGCATGTGTATAAGGTGCTCTCCTGTGTGGGTACTACTGTGCAGTGTAATGTGACTAACGGACATTACTGTGCGGTGTAATGTGACTAACGGACATTACTGTGCGGTGTAATGTGACTAACGGACGCTACAGTGCGGTGTACTGTGACTGACGGACTACTGTGCGGTGTAATGTGACTGACGGCACTACTGTGCGGTGTAATGTGACTAACGGACTCTACTGTGCGGTGTAATGTGACTGACGGACACTACTGTGCGGTGTAATGTGACTGACGGACACTACTGTGCGGTGTAATGTGAATAACGGACGGTACTGTGCGGTGTAATGTGAATAACGGACACTACTGTGCGGAGTAGTGTGAATAACGGACGGTACTCTGCGGTGTAATGTGAATAACGGACACTACTGTGCGGTGTAATGTGAATAACGGACGCTACTGTGCGGTATTATGTGAATAACGAAGCTACTGTGCGGTGTAATGTGAATAATGGACACTACTGTGCGGTGTAATATGAATAACGGACGCTACTGTGCGGTGTTATGTGAATAACGGACGCTACTGTGTGGTGTAATGTGAATAACGGACACTACTGTGCAGTGTAATGTGACTGACGGACACTACTGTGCAGTGTAATGTGACTGACGGACACTACTGTGCAGTGTAATGTGACAAACGGACAGTACTGTGCAGTGTAATGTGACAAACGGACAGTACTGTGCAGTGTAATGTGACTAACGGACACTACTGTACAGTGTAATGTGACTAACGGACACTACTGTGCAGTGTAATGTGACTAAGCGACACTACTATGCTGTGTAATGTGACTAGCGAACACTACTGTGCAGTGTAATGTGACTAAAGGGCATACTATGCGGTGTAATGTGACGAGTGAACAACACTGAGCAGTGTAATGTGACTAGCGAATACTACTATGAGGTGTAATGTGACTAGCGAACACTATTGTGCAGTGTAATGTGAATTGGTACTATTCTGTGTCCCCTATATTTTTGGCGCTTCCCCTTGCTGGGGGAAGCTGCATGTGTAAAAGGGTGCTCTACCTGGCGCAAAGTGTAGAAGGGTGCTCTACCTGGAATAATGTGTGACTGGCTCTACCTGGTGCAATATGTAAAAGGGGGCTGCATCTGGCGTAATGTATATAAGGGGCACTACCTGGCGTAATGTATATAAGTGGTAATACTGTGTGGCGTAATTTTGAATAATGTTGACTACTATGTGTCATAATTATTTTACGCCCCTGACGGACTACTGTGCGGTGTAATGTGACTGACGGCACTACTGTGCGGTGTAATGTGACTAACGGACTCTACTGTGCGGTGTAATGTGACTGACGGACACTACTGTGCGGTGTAATGTGACTGACGGACACTACTGTGCGGTGTAATGTGAATAACGGACGGTACTGTGCGGTGTAATGTGAATAACGGACACTACTGTGCGGAGTAGTGTGAATAACGGACGGTACTCTGCGGTGTAATGTGAATAACGGACACTACTGTGCGGTGTAATGTGAATAACGGACGCTACTGTGCGGTATTATGTGAATAACGAAGCTACTGTGCGGTGTAATGTGAATAATGGACACTACTGTGCGGTGTAATATGAATAACGGACGCTACTGTGCGGTGTTATGTGAATAACGGACGCTACTGTGTGGTGTAATGTGAATAACGGACACTACTGTGCAGTGTAATGTGACTGACGGACACTACTGTGCAGTGTAATGTGACTGACGGACACTACTGTGCAGTGTAATGTGACAAACGGACAGTACTGTGCAGTGTAATGTGACAAACGGACAGTACTGTGCAGTGTAATGTGACTAACGGACACTACTGTACAGTGTAATGTGACTAACGGACACTACTGTGCAGTGTAATGTGACTAAGCGACACTACTATGCTGTGTAATGTGACTAGCGAACACTACTGTGCAGTGTAATGTGACTAAAGGGCATACTATGCGGTGTAATGTGACGAGTGAACAACACTGAGCAGTGTAATGTGACTAGCGAATACTACTATGAGGTGTAATGTGACTAGCGAACACTATTGTGCAGTGTAATGTGAATTGGTACTATTCTGTGTCCCCTATATTTTTGGCGCTTCCCCTTGCTGGGGGAAGCTGCATGTGTAAAAGGGTGCTCTACCTGGCGCAAAGTGTAGAAGGGTGCTCTACCTGGAATAATGTGTGACTGGCTCTACCTGGTGCAATATGTAAAAGGGGGCTGCATCTGGCGTAATGTATATAAGGGGCACTACCTGGCGTAATGTATATAAGTGGTAATACTGTGTGGCGTAATTTTGAATAATGTTGACTACTATGTGTCATAATTATTTTACGCCCCTATATTTTATGTCATTTTTTTATGACCCTATATTTATGGATCTTGAGGGGGGGGGACACCAAAATGTCTAGTTACAGCTCTGAGGATGAGATTGGTCACATTTGTATTTGTAGAAAGGCGCAAAATTGATAGTTTGCAGGAGGGCGCCGAACACCCTAGCACTGGCCCTGCGTGTGTGTATATATATATATATATATATATATATATATATATAAAAACTCTGCGCTGATTGAAAATAGAGTAATAGGGTAGAGATCACATTCAATAATTAGGGTCGGCTGCTTTATTACATTAGGTTCCCTGTTATGAGGAACCAAAAAACAGATATGTAGTATTAGTGTAATTGGCGCCTTGGGGTTGTTATAATACCCCTATCTTTGTGACAGAATGACCTAATGTCAAATAAAATCTTGTTTAGGAAAATAAACAATATGTTCCAATACGCAAAATTTATTAAAATTTATAAAAGATCATCTGATACTGTATTGATATAACTGTCCATAAAACATTTCAACCACCACTAACATCCAGTGGTGGTCCACATAAGAGCAGATGTACAGATATTTATTTTGCTAACTCCTCCATCAAGGATTGTAAGTTGGAGGTCAGATCACAACAAATTCGATAACCCAACACGTTTCGTCTCTCACAGAGACTTCATCAGGGAGGGGTACATCTTATTCGAGTAATTAGCCTCAAACAATCAATGGATTCATTTGCTCTGGGATATTAACATCAGTAAAAAGTGGATCATCCACTATGAGTACATAACCAATAATTCCTGGCCAATCAGGAGGGATAAAAGTGTGGAAATTATGGAATCAAAAACCCACTGGAGATTCATTAATTTCATAACCAATAACGTGCTGTGCTGTATGTCCCAGTATCACATATACTGAGTATATGTGATACTGGGACACACAGCACAGCACACTATTGGTTGTTAAATTTTTGTTAGATTTTTTGCACCATCCCGTCGCTGACCAGCGATGCCCTTTGTTGCTGTCCAACGCGTGTGCGCATTGCGGTGCATACGCATGCGCAGTTAGTACCTGATCACCCGCTGTGCGAAAACGCACAGCAGCGATCAGGTCTGAAATCAACCCCTTTGAACAATACACAATCACCTAAAATTGTATAATGACAACAATGGTATGCCAAACAGAATAATATCAACAATGGTTAGAACATAGAAAAGTAAACACTTGACATGAAAAGGATCAGTAAAGATTGATGTACTGTATGGCAATATCTGTAATCATTGTGGAATGAGAACAATCGATAAAGAAAACATAATATGAGCTAGAAAGCATTGATGCGCATACAATATGGAAGTATAACTGTAGGCTGCCAAACAATGGCTGATTCAGAGGTGAATGTAATGTCTATTGAGGATGGAGTGGAGAGACATTTTGCTACTGCGAATGCAACAAAGTCGTAATGCATTTTGTAACGTGTCTGGCTTTCTGATTATCTGTCCGACACTGGAATTGGAAGGGTAAATCACTAATGTGTAAATTTGAAATTGCATAATCTCGAAATCATTTAATTGATCTAAAAATCCTAAAATCGTCTGAATCATTAGTGAAATTATTCAGGTGTGTACCTTGCATTAAATTTGGATTATGATATTAGAACATTCAAAAACATTTTGCTCCTGAAAAGTGAGCAGACTAATGTGCCCTACACATTGCGCGATCCGCCACCGAGCTGCCCGACGGCGGATACTGCCAACGGGTGACCCGGCGGTGGGGGGGCAGTGACGTGGGGAGTGAAGTTTCTTCACTCCCCCCGTCACCCGGCTCCATAGAAGTGCAGGCAACTATGGACGAGATTGTCCATATTAGCCTGCATGCACAAGCGACGGGGCATCAGTGATGAACGAGCGCGGGGCCACGCATCATTCAGCGCTGGTGCCTCCACACTGAAAGATATGAATGGTATCTCATTCATTAATGAACGAGATCGTTCATATCTTTCACTAATATCGCGCAGTGTGTAGGGCCCATTAGACAGAGCCGGCCCTAGGCATAGCCAAACTAGGCAAGTGCCTAGGGCATTTGGAATACCTAGGGGCACAAGCAGCTTCTGCTGATTAAAATGATATGCAGCATGCCTATATTCTGTGTGTGACTTCGGCTCTATCTGCATACGAAATTTATTACTAATGTACGGCATTATGTGTATAAGGTGTACTACAGTACTTTGTGGCGTAACGTATAGAAAGGGCACTACTGTGTGGTCTAATGTGAATAAAGAGCAATATGGTGTGGTGTAATGTGAATAAGGGGCACTACTGTGAGTAGTAACGTGGTACTACTGTGTGATGTAACGTCAATAAGAGACACTATTGCATGATGAATAAAGTTGTAGTAATGTGTGGAGTAATTTCAACTGGGGGTATTATTGTGTGGCCATGCCTTTTCTCAGCAAGAAGATGCCCATTTTGGGCTGCGCACCGAATGTGCACACTGTTCCTATTTAAAATATAGGGGGTAGGAGCACCAAAATGAGGATCGTTATTGGTGAGGGGTGATGGTGCTGGGAAAGGGGTGTAGGGTCAGAGACAAAACTATCATCTGTGCAAGGGGGCACCAGCCAAAATCTTGCCTAGGGCATCATATTGGTTAGGGCCGGCTCTGCCATTAGAGGTTTATTCATGAAGCAGTGAAGAGTGGAGAAGTGATCCAGTGGAGAAGTTGCCACTGGCAACCAATCAGCTTCTCTGTATAATTTTATAGTATGTAAAATTACAAATGTTACATCAATGCTGATTGGTCGCCATTGACAATTTCTCCACTGGCTCACTTCTCCACTCTATTCACTGCTTCATGAATAGACCCCAGAGCCCCTGATTCAGGGGTGGTCGCAGTGGTGATGTCAGCAGGGCAGTCGAGAGCCAGGATGAGCTCATGTACTTTTCAAGGGGCGTGGCATAATCACAGGAGGTGTGGTCATGTACCCTTAGAAAAAAATACTGAAAAAAATAGCATTTTAAGCACCTCCATGGCCACACTGCAGCCCAGTATGCAGCGCCATGTAATGGGCTGAGGAAAAGAGCTGCATCTGCTGCTTCTAGGTAAGGGGGAGGGGGCCTGGGCCCCCTATTGGACCCTCACTGGGCCCCTCCATCAGACCAGGGCCCAGGTCATTTGTACCCTCTCCCCCCCTCTCTCGGCACCACTGGATGTCAGACACAAGCAGCCAATGTTATAAGTCTGCACACATGTCCAAGTCGCACTGCTCATGCATTACTGCCAGGAGTCACAAAATGAACTTGAATGCAGGTAGAGACTATAGGGGGTAGCTATATGTGGGTGTTATCGCCAGCAAGGATGCACTGGCATCGGTGGCCGTGTTTAGAAGGACAATCTGTGGCTCCATAGGGCTGGTACAGTGTCCGATGATGTGACCAATGATGCGACCAATGGTGCAACCGATGTGCAACTGATAATGCATCTTTCTCTATCGTCCTAGTGGATGCTGGGGTTCCTGAAAGGACCATGGGGAATAGCGGCTCCGCAGGAGACAGGGCACAAAAAGTAAAGCTTTTTCCGATCAGGTGGTGTGCACTGGCTCCTCCCCCTATGACCCTCCTCCAGACTCCAGTTAGATTTTTGTGCCCGGCCGAGAAGGGTGCAATCTAGGTGGCTCTCCTAAAGAGCTGCTTAGAGAAAGTTTAGCTAGGTTTTTTATTTTACAGTGATTCCTGCTGGCAACAGGATCACTGCAGCGAGGGACTGAGGGGAGAAGGAGTCAACTCACCTGCGTGCAGGATGGATTGGTTTCTTGGCTACTGGACATCAAGCTCCAGAGGGACGATCACAGGTACAGCCTGGATGGTCACCGGAGCCACGCCGCCGGCCCCCTTGCAGATGCTGAAATCAGAAGAGGTCCAGAATCGGCGGCTGAAGACTCCTGCAGTCTTCTAAAGGTAGCGCACAGCACTGCAGCTGTGCGCCATTTTCCTTTCAGCACACTTCACACGGCAGTCACTGAGGGTGCAGGGCGCTGGGAGGGGGGCGCCCTGGGAGGCAAATGAGTACCTATAAAGGCTAAAAATACCTCACATATAGCCCTAGAGGCTATATGGAGATATTTAACCCCTGCCTAATTTTTCTAAATAGCGGGAGACGAGCCCGCCGGAAAAGGGGCGGGGCCTATCTCCTCAGCACACGGCGCCATTTCCTCTCACAGCTCCGCTGGTCAGGACGGCTCCCAAGTCTCTCCCCTGCACTGCACTACAGAAACAGGGTAAAACAGAGAGGGGGGGGCACATTTATGGCGATATTTTGATATAACAAAGCAGCTATAAGGGAGCACTTATTATAAGGCTATCCCTGATATATATATAGCGCTTTTGGTGTGTGCTGGCAAACTCTCCCTCTGTCTCCCCAAAGGGCTAGTGGGTCCTGTCTTCGTTAGGAGCATTCCCTGTGTGTCTGCTGTGTGTCGGTACGTGTGTGTCGACATGTATGAGGACGATATTGGTGTGGAGGCGGAGCAATTGCCAAATATGAGGATGTCACCCCCTAGGGAGTCGACACCAGAATGGATGCCTTTATTTATGGAACTACGGGATAGTGTCAACACGCTAAAGCAGTCGTTTGACGACATGAGACGGCCGGACAATCAATTAGTGCCTGTCCAGGCGACTCAAACACCGTCAGGGGCTGTGAAACGCCCTTTGCCTCAGTCGGTCGACACAGACCCAGACACAGGCGATGACTCCAGTGGTGACGGTGACGAATCAACCGTATTTTCCAGTAGGGCCACACGTTATATGATTTTGGCAATGAAGGAGGCGTTACATTTAGCTGATACTACAGGTACCACTAAACAGGGTATTATGTGGGGTATGAAAAAACTACCTATAGTTTTTCCTGAATCAGAAGAACTAAATGACGTGTGTAATGAAGCGTGGGTTGCCCCTGATAAAAAGCTGATAATTTCAAAGAAATTATTGGCATTATACCCTTTCCCGCCAGAGGTTAGGGAGCGCTGGGAAACACCTCCTAGGGTGGACAAGGCGCTAACACGCTTATCTAAACAAGTGGCGTTACCCTCTCCTGAGACGGCCGCACTTAAAGATCCATCAGATAGGAGGATGGAAAATATCCAAAAAAGTATATACACACATGCAGGTGTTATACTACGACCAGCTGTAGCGACTGCCTGGATGGGCAGTGCGGGGGTAGTTTGGTCAGAATCCCTGATTGAAAATATTGATACCCTGGACAGGGACAATATTTTACTGTCGTTAGAACAAATAAAGGATGCATTTCTTTATATGCGTGATGCACAGAGGGATATATGCACACTGGCATCACGGGTAAGTGCTATGTCCATTTCGGCCAGAAGAGCTTTATGGACGCGACAGTGGACAGGCGATGCGGATTCAAAACGGCATATGGAAGTTTTGCCGTATAAAGGGGAGGAGTTATTTGGAGTCGGTCTATCAGATTTGGTGGCCACGGCTACAGCCGGGAAATCCACCTTTCTACCTCAAGTCACTCCCCAACAGAAAAAGGCACCGACTTTTCAACCGCAGCCCTTTCGTTCCTTTAAAAATAAGAGAGCAAAGGGCTATTCATATCTGCCACGAGGCAAGGGTCGAGGGAAGAGACAGCAACACGCAGCTCCTTCCCAGGATCAGAAGCCCTCCCCGGCTTCTACAAAAGCCTCAGCATGACGCTGGGGCTTCTCAAGCGGACTCGGGGACCGTGGGGGGTCGTCTCAAAAATTACAGCGCGCAGTGGGCTCACTCGCAAGTAGATCCCTGGATCCTGCAGATAATATCTCAGGGATACAGGTTGGAATTAGAGACAGATCCACCTCGCCGTTTCCTGAAGTCTGCTTTACCAACGTCCCCCTCCGAAAGGGAGACGGTGTTGGAAGCCATTCACAAGCTGTACTCTCAGCAGGTGATAGTCAAGGTACCTCTTCTGCAACAAGGGAAGGGGTATTATTCCACTCTTTTTGTGGTACCGAAGCCGGATGGCTCGGTAAGGCCTATTCTAAATCTGAAGTCCTTGAACCTGTACATAAAGAAGTTCAAGTTCAAAATGGAGTCACTCAGAGCAGTGATAGCGAACCTGGAAGAGGGGGACTTTATGGTATCCTTGGACATCAAGGATGCGTATCTCCACGTTCCAATTTACCCCTCACACCAGGGGTACCTCAGGTTCGTTGTACAAAACTGTCACTATCAGTTTCAGACGCTGCCGTTCGGATTGTCCACGGCACCTCGGATCTTTACAAAGGTAATGGCCGAGATGATGATTCTTCTTCGAAGAAAAGGCGTATTAATTACCCCATACTTGGACGATCTCCTAATAAGGGCGAGGTCCAGAGAACAGCTAGAGATGGGATTAGCACTGTCTCAGGAAGTGCTAAAACAGCACGGGTGGATTCTGAATATTCCAAAATCCCAGTTAATGCCGACAACTCGTCTGCTGTTCCTAGGGATGATTCTGGACACGGTTCAGAAAAAGGTTTTTCTCCCGGAGGAAAAAGCCAAGGAGTTATCCGAGCTTGTCAGGAACCTCCTAAAACCAGGAAAGGTGTCTGTACATCAATGCACAAGAGTCCTGGGAAAAATGGTGGCTTCTTACGAAGCAATTCCATTCGGCAGATTCCACGCAAGAATTTTCCAAAGGGATCTGTTGAACAAATGGTCAGGGTCGCATCTTCAGATGCACCTGCGGATAACCCTGTCTCCAAGGACAAGGGTGTCTCTTCTGTGGTGGTTGCAGAGTGCTCATCTATTGGAGGGCCGCAGATTCGGCATACAGGATTGGATCCTGGTGACCACGGACGCCAGCCTGAGAGGCTGGGGAGCAGTCACACAAGGAAGAAACTTCCAGGGAGTATGGACGAGCCTGGAAACGTCTCTTCACATAAACATTCTGGAACTAAGAGCAATATACAATGCTCTAAGCCAGGCAGAACCTCTGCTTCAGGGAAAACCGGTGTTGATCCAGTCGGACAACATCACGGCAGTCGCCCATGTGAACAGACAGGGCGGCACAAGAAGCAGGAGTGCAATGGCAGAAGCTGCAAGGATTCTTCGCTGGGCAGAGAATCATGTGATAGCACTGTCAGCAGTGTTCATCCCGGGAGTGGACAACTGGGAAGCAGACTTCCTCAGCAGACACGATCTTCACCCGGGAGAGTGGGGACTTCATCCAGAAGTCTTCCACATGCTGGTAACCCGTTGGGAAAGACCAATGGTGGACATGATGGCGTCTCGCCTCAACAAAAAACTGGACAGGTATTGCGCCAGGTCAAGAGATCCGCAGGCAATAGCTGTGGACGCGCTGGTAACGCCTTGGGTGTACCAGTCGGTGTATGTGTTTCCTCCTCTGCCTCTCATACCAAAAGTATTGAGAATTATACGGCAAAGAGGCGTAAGAACGATACTAGTGGTTCCGGATTGGCCAAGAAGGACTTGGTACCCGGAACTTCAAGAGATGATCACGGAAGATCCGTGGCCTCTACCTCTAAGGAGGGACTTGCTTCAGCAGGGTCCCTGTCTGTTTCAAGACTTACCGCGGCTGCGTTTGACGGCATGGCGGTTGAACGCCGGATCCTAAAGGAAAAAGGCATGCCGGAAGAAGTCATTCCTACTTTGATTAAAGCAAGGAAGGAAGTAACCGTGCAACATTATCACCGAATTTGGCGAAAATATGTTGCGTGGTGCGAAGATCGGAGTGCTCCGACGGAGGAATTTCAACTGGGTCGATTCCTACATTTCCTGCAATCAGGATTGTCAATGGGTCTCAAATTGGGATCTATTAAGGTTCAAATTTCGGCCCTGTCGATTTTCTTTCAAAAAGAATTGGCTTCAGTCCCTGAAGTCCAGACCTTTGTTAAGGGAGTGCTGCATATACAGCCTCCTGTGGTGCCTCCAGTGGCACCGTGGGATCTCAATGTGGTTTTGGATTTCCTAAAATCTCATTGGTTTGAACCACTAAAAAAGGTGGATTTGAAATATCTCACATGGAAAGTGACCATGCTTATAGCCCTGGCTTCTGCCAGGAGAGTGTCAGAATTGGCAGCTTTATCTTACAAAAGCCCATATCTGATTTTCCATTCGGACAGGGCAGAACTGCGGACTCGTCCGCATTTTCTCCCTAAGGTGGTGTCAGCATTTCATCTGAACCAGCCTATTGTAGTGCCTGCGGCTACAAGTGACTTGGAGGACTCCAAGTTACTGGACGTTGTCAGAGCATTAAAAATATATATTGCAAGGACAGCTGGAGTCAGAAAATCTGACTCGTTGTTTATATTGTATGCACCCAACAAGATGGGTGCTCCGGCGTCTAAGCAGACGATTGCTCGTTGGATCTGTAGCACAATCCAACTTGCACATTCTGTGGCAGGCCTGCCACAGCCTAAATCTGTAAAGGCCCACTCCACAAGGAAGGTGGGCTCATCTTGGGCGGCTGCCCGAGGGGTCTCGGCATTACAACTTTGCCGAGCAGCTACGTGGTCAGGGGAGAACACGTTTGTAAAATTTTACAAATTTGATACTCTGGCTAAGGAGGACCTGGAGTTCTCTCATTCGGTGCTGCAGAGTCATCCGCACTCTCCCGCCCGTTTGGGAGCTTTGGTATAATCCCCATGGTCCTTTCAGGAACCCCAGCATCCACTAGGACGATAGAGAAAATAAGATTTTACTTACCGATAAATCTATTTCTCGGAGTCCGTAGTGGATGCTGGGCGCCCATCCCAAGTGCGGATTATCTGCATAAATTGTACATAGTTATTGTTAACTAATTCGGGTTATTGTTGAAGGAAGCCATCTTTCAGAGGCTCCGCTGTTATCATACTGTTAACTGGGTTTAGATCACAAGTTGTACGGTGTGATTGGTGTGGCTGGTATGAGTCTTACCCGGGATTCAAAATCCTCCCTTATTGTGTACGCTCGTCCGGGCACAGTACCTAACTGGAGTCTGGAGGAGGGTCATAGGGGGAGGAGCCAGTGCACACCACCTGATCGGAAAAAGCTTTACTTTTTGTGCCCTGTCTCCTGCGGAGCCGCTATTCCCCATGGTCCTTTCAGGAACCCCAGCATCCACTACGGACTCCGAGAAATAGATTTATCGGTAAGTAAAATCTTATTTTTTCCTCAATAGCACTGCAGCCAGTGGGGGCGTCTCAGAAGGAAATACATCGGCTGCGGCAATAGCATTTAGATGCAGTCATGCATTAAATCACAGCTCTGGTTGCAATAGCATACGCCTTTGAATCAGGCCCAGAATGCAGTCCAAAATTCCATATCCAGAATTCGGAAATATGGAGTATTCCAAAATACAGAATTTTTGGAAAGAGACAGAGATAGTGACACCACTGATTTCTGATGGTCCAATGTACGCAAACTTTGTTTTTTGCATAAAATTATTAACAATATTGTATTAAATAACCTTCAGGCTGTGTGTACAGAGGCGGAACTTTGGGAGACAGTGGAGTCATTTGCCGCCGGGCTCCAGGCCCGAAATGGGCACGTTCTCCAAAGTCCCCCGCAATGATGAGGAGCTTTTTTGAGGAGGGTGGGAATTAGTCACCAGTGGTGTATTCAGAGAGGAGGAGGGGGGCACCAAGATACGTGCCAACCCATTTAGTTATTTCTCATTTCATTTATAATTCTGCCTCATTATTATGCCTGCCCTGGTGATCCAGTGAAACAGCCGGGAGTCCGCGACTACGAAGATCAGACTGGACTGACTTCCGGGCCGGCGTGGGCATGTGATTCTATTACAGTTTGTCTCCTACAGCGCTACGGAAGCCCTGTAGGTCCATATACCTTGTGATGATGCGGCTCCTAGCCGGAGTGCACTGTATGTGGTGCTGACGGTGCAGCCGTCCTCACACATTACTCACACTGTGGTCACACATTGCCCCGACTCACTGTGCCCCTATCTGGCTGGCTGAGTCCCGACAGGCAGAAAGCAATGCAGAGCCGCATGTAGCTGGTGAACGAGGAAGGGGGCGTGTCCTAATGCCATGAAGATACCGCCCCATTAAAGACCTGCACAGGTACTGTCTTTCCCACTCGGCCCCCTACACTTGTTCCCCACTCTCTCTCTCTTACTGTCACATACACTCATCCCCCCAAACTCTTCACTCTTTCTCTGACACTCTGTCTTGCCCCCCCACTCTGACACCCTCCACTACCTTTCTCCTCTCTATCTTTCTGACACACTCTCTCTTGCCCCCCTCTCTCTGACTCTCTGCACTTTCTCTTGCCAACTCTCTCTCTGACACTCTACACTCTCTTGCTCCTCTCTCCCTCTCTGACACTTGCTCTTCCTCTCCCTCTCTCTCATGCTCCTCTCGCTGAGTCTGCACTCTCTCTTGCCTCTCTCTTTCTCCTCTCTCGCTCTGACACACTCTCTTTCTCTTGCTTCCCTCTCTCTCTCTCTATCCCTCCCTAACACCTTCTCTCACTCTCCAATTTGATCCTCCTCACCTTCTCTCTCTTGCTACCCTCTCTCTGTCTCTCACGCTCCCTAACATTCTCTCTTTCTCTCTCTGACACGCTCTCTCTCTCTCTCTTGCTCCCCCTGTCTCATGCTCTCTATCCCTGACACCCTCTGTGTCTCTACCCCCTCTCTCTCTTTTTTCTCTAACCATAAGTCAGGTTTATACTTGATTTACGAAGTTGAAGAATTGGCATGGGGTGGGGTGGTGGGGGGCACCAACATTTTTCTTGCTTCCGGGCAACTGGGATGAAGTTACGCCACTGTGTGTGTATAAGGTGTATATGAAACATAAATGCATTCTGTGTTTAGACTTGGGTCCCATCCCTAAGATATCACATTGTGGTATACAAATATTCCAAATACAGAAAAATCCGCTATCCAGAATACTTCTGATCCCAAACATTTCGGATATGGGGGACTCAACCTGTAGATACTGTTTGAGTGCAACTTTTGCTAAACATGTCAGATATATTGTAGTGTTTATGACATGCTGACATGTGATGGCAGAAGTTACATCACTGGCATCCAATTTGCCATACAGGAAGTGCTTGTTATACAGGAAGTGCCTCTGCAGCCATTGTTCAGTATGACATGCAGGTAGTAAAGACACACTTCTGCAGCTCTCAAGAATCTGAATAATACCCAGATTTTGATGGGGCAAATTCAAAGTATTTATTTAGTAAAGAGACAATTTTCAGCACAAATCCCATTGTGCATCAGCCATGAATATGTTATTATTGCTTGCCATTTAAAATAAAGGCAATTTAGCTTATTCACCATCCTATTAAGAAATTCTGTAGTAAGCAAGCTGTGGAACACTACAGTATTACATTGGTGTTTACCATGTACTGACCAATAAACATGGATGCTGATGAGGATGAAAGCATTTGATAATAGATCTTCAAAACCTGGCATTGACTCTGGTAAATAACGTCAATTGATTAATCGTATATTTCTGGAAAGAAGGAGCAGTTTCAACTTTAAGTCAGGCTCCTGGGTATGAGACATTAGAACAATTGCCTTGGACTGCTGGTAACGTGAAAGAACAGTTATATTTAATCTGGGTTTATTTTTATTTAACAAGATAATAGTCACTTTATCCATCATTCCAGTTCGATTTGAGCTTGTTTTAGATATTCTTTTCTAACAAAACATAAACTTAAGCTGGAATGGAGGGGAGGGCTGTAATGTCATGGAGCTGAGAGGCAGGGAGAGGAGCCGTTCCCGGAGTTCTGGTCAGGTCTGCAGGAGAGGAGGATGAGGAAGGAGAGCGTAGAATTTAACATATATTGGTTGTGTGTGTGTGTGTGTGTGTGTGTGTTTGTGTGTGTGTGTGTGTGTGTGTGTGTGTGTGTGTGTGTGTGTGTGTGTGTGTGTGCGCGCGATAAATAGATAGATAGATAGATAGATAGATAGATAGATAGATAGATAGATAGATAGATAGATTGCAGGGACTTTACAAACACATATATGAGCCCAAGGGATGATGTGGGCATTATACACAGGTGCAGCATTATACTGTATACTGCTGGATATTTGGCGAGTTTTGATGAGAGATGTGAGGACAATGTAGGCAGGTGAGGCCACAGTCATATTTTTCCAGACATTTAGAATTTTAGGGATAGATATGGCTATATCAGTGACGTGGGGAGAGGTGAGGCAGAGCCTCTCCTGTCATACTCCACTATACTCCATATTAGAAATATCTTCTTTGTATTTATCTTATCATTTTTATAGTCAAAACTCTGATATAGCCATTAATATCCCTAAAACTCTAAGTGTGGAATGCAATTGTTTGAAAAGTCAGTTGGGTGTCTGTTTTTTTTAATCCTATTAGATAGGAAAAAACAGACACCCAACTGACTTTTCAAACAATTGAATACCCCCCTAAATGTCTGGAAAAATATGACTGTGCAGCATAATTGCCTACTCTCCCGGAATGGCCGGGATTCTCCTGAAAATCATGTGGCCCTTCCAGCCCCCGGAAGAATAGGCAAGTCACCCACTTAGCGAGTGAAGTGAGCAGTCTTGGCAGCCGATGAAACAATTTTGGCGAGGCATGTCATCATAGCCACGCACCCTGCCACATATCCTCAACATGACCCATTCCATTAGATATAAACTGTTCTGTTCCTTGACTTCCTTGCCAGTGGCAGTTGCAGAGGTGAGTCTGCAGCACAGTCCAAAATTCAAATAGGGGATCCACACCAACTGCTAATAAGTCCCGGCAGGCAATGTTTGGCAGTTTGGGGTGGCAGTTGGTGTGGCTCCCCTATCTGAATTTTGGACTATGCTGCAGCCCCACCTCTGAAGTCGACACTGCAAAGGAAGTCCAGGAACAGAGAATTTTGTACCTAATGGAATGGGTCATGTTGGAAGGTATGCGGCCATATAATGCCGGTAATCTTGGCATTACAGGGCAGGGGATATGATTGTAGCCACCACGCCCAATGCAACCTCATTTACATAGCCGTACCTGTGCCGCGCCATCTGTGATGGGACATGCACCCGCCCAGCACTCCTTCTGTGTTGACCTGGCTAATCTCTCCCGGAGAGCAGCAGAAGGGGCCGTGAGAGGTACAAGTTCAGGTGTGGTTGCCGACGTTTACACGCAACTCAAACCCACCGTGAGTAATTGGATTCCCCAAGTGTTAGTTATTGGAGACTGTGAGGGCAGTAGCTTCTAAGGAAAGCATGTGGTCTCATCCATAATGTTTGTGCAATCTGTGTGTGCTCTTAGCAGATGAAAGGGGTGGCCTATTTTGTCCAGATTTTCCGATTGCAGAATTATACTAGTTAGTATACTTGCACCTCCCCATACTTGCCTGCTTCAGGAGTTATAGTCAGAAAGATGGCACTGAGGGGCAGATTTATTAAGCCTGGTGAAGTGATAAAGTGGAAGGTGATAACGCACCAGCCAATCAGCTCCTAACTGTCATTTTTCAAACCCAGCCTGCCACATGGAAGTTAGGAGCTGATTGGCTGGTACTTTAACACCTTCCACTTTATTACTTCACCAGGCTTAATAAATCTGCCCCAGGGTCTCTGCTGTTCCGGCGTTATCTTTCTGCATATATCACTGGAAAGATAGTCACTCGGATAGAGCAAATATAGAGCCACACACCTTGCACCCACTATAGATACACCACTGTCTTAATAAGCCTATGTATATGTTTCTTGCAATCTTTACAGCCCAGCTGTTGTAGAACTTCCACTACATAGCACAAGATGGTTACCAGTTACTACCCTGATGACACATTGAGGAAGTGTTGCTTAGCAACACCTGGCTTTGCATTATGGGATATGTAGTCCAGCAAGAGCTGTAATGGTGTAGGTTGTTCGTCCATTTTAAACCATTTGGTTACTTAATGGAAGGTTTTATTAATCTCCCCTTCTCTGTAAAAGTTCAGAAATTCTCCGCCATCTGGAGACCTTTGCTTTCATAAGGCAACTATAGTCTATGCTCCCTAGGCGCCACTGTTTATAGCTTAAATATGACTTACATGTGCACACAGTATTATTAAATAAGAAACAGCAGCTTTACATTTTGTATATTAATGTTGGCTTTCATCACCCAGTTACCCTGAAGCAACTCCTTTCTCATTGTAATTTGGGCTCAATGCAAAGCATTAGGCCCATTAATAAAAGCTAATGGTTCCACTTAAACAACAGGTCAGCTTAGAAGAGGAGAATAATGCCTCTTTTCACTTAATATTAATATTACTTGATTTACTTCAAAGCAACTGTGGAACAGAGAATTTTATCTAATTTTCCACTTCACGTATGTGATATGTAGATACAGTGTGTGTGTGTGTGTGTGTGTGTGTGTGTGTGTATTTAAACATAGCTATATATACAGTGTATACAAATGGTGTATATAAATGTATATAAAGTACATTATACATAATGAAAGTATAGCGCCACATGTGATGGTGAAAAGTCCTAAACAAAAAAGTCAGATCTTTGACAAATAAACACTCCCTAATGGAGGGCGTCAACCAATCCCTAGAGTTTTAGCATTGGTAAGAGGTTTTGGTAAGAGGTTTTGGATATATAGTAAAGTGCTAGGGGTTCGGCGACCACTGGTGTTTTTAAAAACATATACTTATATGAAGACTCAATGAACTATAAAAATATATATATATATATTAATGGAGCAAAAAATAAAATAAAAAAAGATTTTTTAGGGGTTTAAAAAGAATGACAAATTTATTTTAAGGACAGATTTTGACATATATATAAAAGTTAAAAGAACGACACTTTACATGAATTTGCATAATATCATATAGAATTTATAGGGTGGGACAGTGCAGTGTAAGTATAAGGATAAAAATAGAAAAAGGCTAAAAAAAAACATGTATGAACCTACACAGAACATAAAAAAGAGGGGGATAAAACTTTTTATAAAAAGATTTAACACCAAAAAAAAAATATATATTTTTTTTAAATAGAGTACAGGTAGATGATAAACTATAAAATATGTTTACAAAGTATTAAAAAGTATCAAAAATCTGTAAGAATAGCTTATCTTAATATGGAGGGTCAAGTGCCCAGTGCGTTTCATCAGTCTGACTTCATCAAGGGGTAAGTGCCAAATGAGATAGACTGTGTAAATGCCAAATTGATTTCTCACAAATATTTAAAATGCCCGCTCTAATATATATTGTAAATGCCTGCATCTCTTATTACCATATCCCATGAATGTGCGCTATACATCGCAAAACACTGCATCCCATAAGAGAATACAATACACCCACACATTATCTGAGTTCCAAAGCTCATTGATGTATATATTTGTTAATAAAAGGATATGGATTCAATATATATTACAAAGTACAGTATACCTATAGTTACATGATTACAACTCACACAGTAAGCAGTTAATACATTCAGTTACATACAGTTACATGCCATTACATACAGTTTCAGTTACAGGCCAGCGATACAATTACCATTCCCTTCAATGCATCTTATGTCTCTCTCTCTCAGTAAATAAATACAGTAACTGATCTGCCAGCAAGTCCATCATCGTCTCAGACCTTACAGCCCCTAACTTCCTGTGTGGTCAATGTGTTATATAGTTCTGGGGGAGGGATTCACGATGAGTCACCAGTTCCTTTGTATATGCTAATCAGGTTCAGCCTTGAAGACATACAAAGGGCTGGCATGAGTTTCCTGTCCACTGTCCTGTTTGGAATATCTATTGTTCTAATAAAAGTGATTTTAGCTTTTATACATTTAATCATAATTCCGTGTTGCAATGTCCTACAACTTAATAACAAGTATCAAATGAATCTACACATCAATCTGGTTGCTTCAATAGTAAACATGACCAATCTATCTTGTTTCGTTCAAATAATACACATATTATGACACCATTCCATCATATACAATTCTAAATCATCATGATGTCTGGCGCTTGATATTATTATAATTATGTACTGTATGAGATAAGTGTCGAATCCATCTCTGTGGCATGTCCGTGTAAATGCGTGTGTTACCATATATTGCTGTGCTCGCTGCGCGTATTTGCAAATATAGCGACTCATAATGTGTGTAGTTTGTATGTTCTCTTTATGTAATTTTTTTTTTTTACTTCGACAACTGCCTTATATACCGAAATGTGTTGGGATTGTGGCCGTCAGGATCCCGATGTCGGTTCCGCCTGTCTCCTGACTGCCTCCTGAGTTATCCTGCTTCTCCTCCTGTCAGCAGCTAAGCTGCTGTCCTCCCTTTAGCAGTGGCTCTCCCAGAGACTGGCACAGCAGCCAGTCACTATTGTTAGCACCGGTGTCCCAACGCGCCGCATTACAGGGAAGAAGATGCACTCAATAAACTACAGCTCCCAGCAGCCCTAAGGGCCGGAATGCTTTGGCGCTAAGGGCTGCTGGGAGCTGTAGTTTATTTAGTGTGTCTACTTCCCTGTAATATGGTGCATTGGGACACTGGTGCTAACAATAGAGACTGGCTGGCAGAACTGAGTGAATAATAAACAAAATAAATTTATTGAAAGCGCTGTCCAGTTTTAAGGAATATTTTATTTAAAATATTAAAATCACCAAAACTGTATGCATTCACATTTAATACCAATCCTACGAATCTCTATATATAAGAGATCCAACTATAACCAATGGACATCATAGTATTCCAAAAACTATTTTTGTCTCTTTAATACTTAGTTGCAACACAACTGTGCACAGTGGATACAATTTCAACACAACAAATGCACCTTATTATAAAGCCACAATTGTATCAATAGCTCATATAGGTAGTTGTTAAAAATATTCTCCCACAATGGGCATCAGATCGACAATCAACAGCCTTTCAATGTAAAAAGCAACCCCCTAGGGGTTATATAGCAGGTAAATCACAGTCCCAAGCATATCTAGAGAGATATAATAATATATTATTTGCTTAGATCCTCCCGCTGGGATAGTGGTAAAAACTCTAGGTTATTGACACTCTCACTGGTAATTGAGCCCTCTGTATTTGTGAATGGAATGATTCTTCTGAGGAAACAGCCGTTGTTATTTGACTGAGAAACGCGTCAAGAGTTGCTCCTAAACGGCGTGGACACTAGTATTTAGAAGCAGCATAGAAGTCTTCAATACAGGCAACGTTCCTGCCATATAAGTGGACCTGATACCGTGAGCGCAGCCGAGAGTACAGCCGGCCGTCCCGAGGGCTTGATATAGCCACTACAGCTAATGCTGGTAACGTGACCTGGACAGCGGGAGGCGGGCTAATAAGATCTCAAGCGGCAGCAAGGTTCTTCAAGGAATGGAGGCAAATATCAGACGGGAGGCGCAGCTGCTGATAAGATCCTGCCGGACACCGTGAGGTGGTCGCCTGATCATCAACGGCAGTGAGGCGGCAGAGTGCTACACAGGACAGAGATAAACGCCTGGCAGGAGGGGTGTGGTTCGTTTTATCGACAGTATCTAGGTCGACAATGTTTAGGTTGACCACTATAGGTCGACAGTCACTAGGTCGACATGGATGGAAGGTCGACAGGGTTTCTAGGTCGACATGTGCTAGGTCGACAGGTCTAAAGGTCGACATGAGGATTTTTTTTTCTGTCGTTTTCTTCGTAGAGTGACCGGGATCCCAAATTAGTGCACCGCGGCCCCTCGCATGGCTCGCTTCGCTCGCCATGCTTCGGGCATGGTGCCTTCGCTCCGCTACCGCTTCGCTCTGCACACTTTACCGTTCCAATCGTAGTCCATGTGGATCGTTAAGTATGAAAAAAAAATTTGAAAAACTCATGTCGACCTTTAGACCTGTCGACCTAGCACATGTCGACCTAGAAACCCTGTCGACCTTCCATCCATGTCGACCTAGTGACTGTCGACCTATAGTGGTCGACCTAAACATTGTCGACCTAGACACTGTCGATCTTCAGACCGGATCCCGGCAGGAGGCGCAGCCGCTTGGTGAGATACAGTTAATTACAATCCTTACACAGCCTGATTGATGAGCTACATTTTCACTGGGGAGCACGCGAAATTAATACTAACTAAAAGGAGCTTAATCACATATGCTGGTTTAATTATCAGACGTGGACTCCCGTAAGAGACTATCCCAATTATCCGGTTTGAATATTCCCGGTGAGGAGACTAACTGACTGGCAGGGTTATTGCTCCATTCACAAATACAGAGGGCTCAATTACCAGTGAGAGTGTCAATAACCTAGAGTTTTTACCACTGTCCCAGCGGGAGGATCTAAGCAAATAATATATTATTATATCTCTCTAGATATGCTTGGGACTGTGGTTTACTAACTATATAACCCCTAGGGGGTTGCTTTTTACATTGAAAGGCTGTTGATTGTCAATCTGATGCCCATTGTGGGAGAATATTTTTAACAACTACCTATATGAGCTATTGATACAATTGTGGCTTTATAATAAGGTGCATTTGTTGTATTGAAATTGTATCCACTATGCACAGTTGTGTTGCAACTAAGTATTACAAAGACAAAAATAGTTTTTGGAATACTATGATGTCCATTGGTTATAGTTGGATCTCTTATATAGAGATATTCGTAGGATTGGTATTAAATGTGAATGCATACAGTTTTGGTGATTTTAATATTTTAAATAAAATATTCCTTAAAACTGGACAGTGCTTTCAATAAATTTCTTTTGTTTATTGTTCTATTACTAATATTGGGACTCAACACCCCAATTATTTGAGGGCAGCAGTTCATTCTAAGAGGAATTGAATTAATGGTAAAGGTTTTGTGGGAATTGGATAACTGACACACACAATTCAGCTTAGCGCTTTCTTGTATTTTGGTATTCAGAACTGAGTGACTGGCTGAATCAGTGTAAAAGGTGAGAGTGCAGTGTCAGTGACACTGCACACAGGTCCGGCGCTAGCCGCTCAGCAAAGAGATGCAGTGCAGGGAGGCACCAGGAAGGAGAGACGTTCTCCCTGCTCTGCATCCCTGTGCCGAGCTTCTGCTGCTATCCCTGCTGCTGCCAGCTGCTGTCACACAGGCAGCGGCGCCGGAAGCACAAAACTTTTTCTCCACCTCGGCGCCGGCAGCACAAAGACTCCTCTCCCCCTTGACGCCGTCAGCACAAAACCTCCTCTCCCCCCTCCCCTCCCCTGTGTGACATTCAGTGGCCGGGAGAGAGGCAAAGTGGGTGGAGCTAGATGGGAGTAAGGGGCGGAGCTACACGGGACCATGCTGCAGCAGGAGGATGAGCTGCTAAAGCTTCGGCCAGCCAGACTTTATTAGATAAGTGGTAAAAAGAAAGGGACGACCCGGCACTGGTCTAGGTATCGAAAAATGAAAATAAATAAGTGAACCAAGATTCGGACAATTAAGATATATTTAAATTATCAAATCTCTGTCCAGTTTGGTGGTGCGTCCAGAGCCAGAAAGAACATATGTCAAAATGGGAGAAGAAAGGAAGGCTCTTGTGTGGGCGCACTCTTAATTATTTGAAATAAGTTTCAATGATTCTAATAATTCATGAAGAATAATAAAATATAACTTTTATTAGATATACATTACAAAGAATTTCTCATGATTACCCATTGAATGACATAGGATCCAAAAAATGAAAGTGATTTAAAATGCATATTAAATTGAAAATTTGAAAGATTGAAAAATAAATGAATGTTCTGGTCCTGTCTCACAGGATGTGATAAGAAAGGCTGTAGACACTTTACTGTTCTACACCTGTTTCAGCCCGACCAGTACAGAGAATCTGTATTGATAAGACCACAATGTGGTCAATTGTCAAATGTATAAATATTGGACAGGTCCGGCGATAGGTAGTGAGACATAACCCGCTTCCCACCGGTCACCAACCAAATGCACAATGTGATTTCATTTACAATATATAAAGAGCTCAGAGAGTCTTGAGCAATTTTATAAACAGAGTATGCAATCATGGGGTAAGAGCTCAGAGAGTCTTGAGCAATTTTATAAACAGAGTATGCAATCATGGGGTATACTCTGTTTATGCAATCATGGGGCATATTCTGTTTATGAAATTGCTCAAGACTCTCTGAGCTCTTTATATATTGTAAATGAAATCACATTGTGCATTTGGTTGGTGACTGTTGGGAAGCGGGTTATGTCTCACTACCTATCGCCGGACCTGTCCAATATTTATACATTTGACAATTGACCACATTGTGGTCTTATCAATACAAATTCTCTGTACTGGTCGGGCTGAAACGGGTGTAGAACAGTAAAGTGTCTACAGCCTTTCTTATCGCATCCTGTGAGACAGGACCAGAACATTCATTTATTTTTCAATCTTTCAAATTTTCAATTTAATATGCATTTTAAATCACTTTCATTTTTTGGATCCTATGTCATTTAATGGGTAATCATGAGAAATTCTTTGTAATGTATATCTAATAAAAGTTATATTTTATTATTCTTCATGAATTATTAAAATTATTGAAACTTATTTCAATTAATTAAGAGTGCGCCCACACAAGAGCCTTCCTTTCTTCTCCCATTTCATTATAAAGTGTCTGGAAAGAGAGTGTGTGTGTGTGTGTGTGTGTGTGTGTGTGTGTGTGTGTGTGTGTGTGTGTGTGTGTGTGTGTATACAGTGTCTGTGTATACTGTATATATGTGTGACTGTGTATGTGTGTAATGTATGTACAGTATGTATGTGTGTGTTTTTGTATATATGTGTGTTGTATGTGTATGTGTGACTGCTGCATAATGTGTGTAAGCGACACTGGTACATGGGGCGTTACATGTGTAAATGACACTGGTACAGGGGGCATTACGTGTGTAAGTGGCACTGGTACAGAGGGCGTTATGTGTGTAAGCGGTACTGGTAGAGGGGGCATTACATGTGTAAGCGTCACTGGTACAGGGGGGGGGGTGTTACGTGTGTAAGTGTCACTGGTACAGCGGGCGTTACATGTGTAAGCGTCACTGGTACAGGGAGCGTTACGTGTGTAAGCATCACTGGTACAGGGGGCGTTACGTGTGTAAGCGTCACTGCTACAGGGGGCATTACGTGTGTAAGCGTCCCTGCTACAGGGGGTGTTACTTGTGTAAGCGTCACTGGTACAGGGGGGCGTGACATGTGTAAGCGTCACTGGTTCAGTGTCACACGCCATAGGCGGCGTTCACCGCGCTTACCCCTGCGTGCCTGCTGGTCTGTGTTGCGGCCTCCGCCTTCGGTGGTCCACAGGCACCGGCGTCTGGCTGGTGCGGCTCCTGGCGGTTCCCCGGGGCAGGGGCGCCGCCATGACACCCGGCATCACGTGGGCGGGGAGCAGGTGACGTCATCTGAATGTTCCGCCAATCCAGCGGAGGCGCGAGATTCAAAGTCAGACGCCGGGCAGAGCCTCGGCGCCTGAGTATCGTCTTTTCCCCTGACGTGGATGCCATTGCTCTTGTTCCCGACGTATCTCTCTGCAGTCGTACCCCAGTGTCTCCGGCACTTACAGGTGCCAGTTGCTGCACAGTTCAGCGTATACTGCGGCTGGTGTGTTTCTCTGCAATCCAGTCACCAGTGCTTCTTGGAGTCAGCGTGTGCTGTGGGCTAATCAGCGCTCTAAAGTCATACAAATCATCAGTGTCTTTAATCACCGCTCTCAAGTTCTACAAATCATCAGTGTCTTTAATCACTGCTCTCAAGTTCTACAAATCATCAGTGTCTTTAATCACCGCTCTCAAGTTCTACAAATCATCAGTGTCTTTAATCACCGCTCTCAAGTCATACAAATCATCAGTGTTTTTAACCACCGCTCCCAAGTTTTGCAAGTTGCCAGTGTCTTTAACCACCGCTCTCAAGTTCTACAAGTCATCAGTGTCTTTAATCACCGCTCTCAAGTCATACAAATCATCAGTGTCTTTAACCACCGTTCTCAAGTTCTACAAATAATCAGTGTCTTTAACCACCATTCTCAAGTTCTACAAATCATCAGTGTCTTTAACCACCGCTCACAAGTGTTTCAAATCGTCAGTCTTTAACCACCGTTCACCAGTTCTTCAAATCACCAGTATCTTTAAAAACATCACTTGCAAGTTATTCAGTCATTATTATCTTGTACCAACACTCACAAGTACTTCTTTTCCTCGAATCCTCAGCATTGCTTACAAGTTCTCCTATAGGCCTGGACATTTCCCCATACGTTCCTTCTCTGCTATGTGACATTGTGTTGCTCTCTTCCTGCAATAAAGTTCTTTAATATTTTCACCAAGCTTTACTGTCAGAGTCCTGTATGAGGAAGACCTATATTAAGCCATCCCTGTTCCGACCCAACTGTGGTTCCTCTCCCCTACCATCGGGAGAACCCCCGAGTTCACAACACCCCCAACCTAGGCCAGTGACAGTATACTCAGGCCTCATGGACCCGGGGGATCGGAGCCCAGAGGCAAGTACCATCCAGGACTTGATTTCTCGAGTACAAAGTCAGGAAGCAGCACAGGGACAGGTGATGCATTATCTCCAGGAATTGTCTGGCCGGCTGGATCAAATTCAGACTTCTCTGGCTTCAGTAGTACCGGCCCTAGCTCCAGTATCTGCTCCACTGGTTGTTTCTAGTAATGTTCCTTCCTCCTCTGGAACCAGGTCACGCCTTCAGCTCCCTACTGCTTCTCGCTATAATGGGAATCCTAAGAATTGCCGTGGTTTTCTCAATCAGTGCGAGGTACACTTTGAACTTCTTTCACATAACTTCCCTACTGATCGGTCCAAGGTGGCATACATTATTTCTTTGCTCGAGGGTTCAGCGTTGGATTGGGTGTCTCCGTTATGGGAGCGATCTGATCCATTGGTTTCTAGTTACACCAATTTCATTGCGTCATTCCGGAGGATCTTTGATGAGCCAGGCAGGACGACCGCTGCCTCTGCAGACTTACTTCGTGTCCGACAAGGTTCTCGTTCAGTGGGACAGTATGTGATTAATTTTCAGACCATAGCCTCAGAACTGCGTTGGAATAATGATGCCTTTTGGAACAGGCTCTCCGATCGTCTAAAGGACGAGTTGGTCACTAGAGATTTGCTGGATTCTTTGGAACAGTTGATCTCGCTCTGTGTAAAGGTGGATCTTCGCATGCAGGAAAGAGGTGGCGAACGTAGTCGGTTAGATCGATCAAGGGTCTGATCTTTTCCGTCTAAGCAAACGGTTATTCCAAGTCCTGATGAACCCATGCAGATTAATCGATCTCGGCTGTCCCCAGAGGAATGTCAGCGTCGTCATGAGGGTAGACTCTGCCTCTACTGTGGAGCCGCGGATCATTTTATCAAGTTTTGCAAGTCTCGGCCGGGAAACGGGCAGTCCTAGCTTGTTCCGGAGGAGTCGAGCTAGGGGTTTCTTCTAAACCTTCTCCGTCAGTGGACTGTTTACTCTCCGTGTCCCTGTTCTCCGAGTCAATAGCCAGATCCGTTAAGGCTCTGCTGGACTCTGGGGCTGTAGGAAATTTTATTTCCCTTTCCTGTGCTCAGAACCTGGGATTTCAGCTACGGTCGGTCGAACGACCTATTACGTTGACTGCTATCAATGGTACTCAAATTTCTAATGGTCTGATTTCAAGTTGTACAGTACCAATCAAACTGCAAGTGGGAGCTCTGCATCAAGAACATCTGGAGTTCCTAGTGATTCGGGAGATGCCTCACGATCTGGTTCTTGGCCTTCCTTGGTTTAAACTTCACAACCCTCACGTCGACTGGAGTTCGACACAAATAATATCTTGGAGTCCTTTTTGTCATTCAAATTGTCTCACCCCTGTCTATCCGCTCTATGTATCTTCCAAGTCAGATGAAGGGCTCATTACGGAGGCCTATTGGGAGTTTTCTGACGTGTTCTCGGAGCAAGTGGCCGATCTGCTACCACCGCATAGACCCTGGGACTGTCCCATTGAGCTCATTCCGGGGAAAATGCCACCTCGGGGTCGCACTTATCCCTTATCATTACCCCTTTACCCAAGCTATGTCGGACTATATCAAGTCTAATCTGCAGAAAGGATTCATCCACCCCTCTACCTCCCCGGCGGGGGCGGGTTTCTTTTTTGTGAAGAAGAAGGACGGAGGGCTAAGACCATGTATTGACTATCGTGGTCTAAATGATGTCACCATTAAGAATAAGTATCCTTTGCCGCTCATTACGGAGCTCTTTGATAGAGTTCGCGGAGCCCAAGTTTTCACCAAACTTGATTTAAGGGGAGCTTATAATTTGATACGTATCCGACAGGGAGACGAATGGAAGACGGCCTTCAATACCAGGGATGGGTATTACGAGTACCTGGTAATGCCATTTGGCCTCAGCAGCGCTCCTGCCGTCTTCCAGGAATTCATTAACGAAGTCTTTCGGGATATGCTATACCTAAGTGTTGTGGTATATTTGAATGACATTCTGATATTTTCTAAAAATCTCACAGAGCACAGAATACAGGTCAAAGAGGTACTTCTTCGATTACGAGAGAATCATCTTTATGGCAAGATTTCCAAATGTACCCTTGAGGTTTCTTATATTCCATTTCTTGGTTACATCATTTCGGGCACGGAGCTTCGTATGGATCCAGAGAAACTCACTGCCATCCGGGACTGGACTCAGCCTCTTTCTTTGAAAGCGGTAAAATGATTTCTGGGCTTTGCAAATTACTACCGGAAATTCATAAAGGGATTCTCTACCATCGTGGCACCTATTACTGCCCTAACCAAGAAGGGTTCTGACCCAAGTCATTGGTCGTCCGAAGCTATAGCAGCGTTCGCTCAGTTAAAGGCAGCCTTTATGTCTGCTCCAGTACTTCAGCAAAAAGATTTTTCAAAACCATTCTTTTTGGAGGTTGATGCTTCCACGGTAGGTATAGGAGCCGTGCTTTCGCAGTACGCTCCAGATGGGAAGTTACATCCATGTGGTTTCCATTCTCGCAAATTCTCTCCTGCGGAACAGAATTACACCATTGGAGACAAAGAACTTTTGGCAATAAAATCTGCCTTGGAGGAATGGAGATATCTTTTGGAAGGTGCTAAACACCTAATTACAATTTTCACTGATCATAAGAATTTGCTGTACCTCAAGACGGCCCAGTGCTTGAATCCCCGTCAAGCTAGATGGGCGCTCTTCTTTACTCGGTTTTCGTTTGTCATTAAGTACCGGGCTGGGACTTTTAACACCAAGGCTAATGCTTTATCCAGTTCCTTAACAGCTTCGGATGAGGAGAATTCCATTGAGAAGGCTTTGATTCTCAGTCCAGTTTCTATGTCGGCGGCTCCCACCGCTCTGGGTCCTCCTCCTGGGAGAATGTCTGTGCCAGCTAAATTTCGACCAAGGTTGTTGCAGTGGGCTCATATTTCCAAGTTTTACGGTCATCCTGGAGTTCAAAAGATGTGGGATTTTCTACGAAGGTCTTACTGGTGGGACACTATGAAGAAGTATATTCAAGATTATGTCAACTCATGTCCTCAGTGTGCTCAGCACAAAATTCCTTGTTTGCCTCCTGCGGGGTTGTTGCATCCACTGTCCATTCCTCAGAGGCCTTGGACCCATATCTCTATGGACTTTGTCACTGAATTGCCCCTCTCCAAGGGTCACAATACTGTCTGGGTAATTATCGACCGTTTCTCTAAGATGGCACATTTTGTACCTTTGACCGGGTTACTATCAGCGCCCAAGTTGGCTTTGTTATTTATCCGAGAACATTTCCGCCTGCACGGTTTACCTCAGGAAATCGTCTCTGACCGGGGGGTACAATTCACTGCAAGATTCTGGAGAGCTCTTTGTACGGCCTTACAAATAAAACTCAAGTTTTTATCCGCTTACCATCCACAGACCAACGGGCAAACTGAACGCGTCAATCAAGATTTAGAGACTTTTCTCCGTGTTTATCTCTCTCCCTCGCAAGATGATTGGGTGGAACTGTTGCCATGGGCCGAGTTTGCCCATAATCATCTGTACCACTCTTCGACTGGTGAGTCCCCATTTTTCATTAATTATGGGTTCCATCCTCAAGTTCCTGAATTACCCATTTGTCCTCCGGAGGATGTTCCTGCTGCAGCCTCTACTCTTCGGCACTTCAGTCAAATTTGGAGTCGAGTTCATGCTAATCTCAAGAGAGTCTCCGGCCGCTATAAGTTCTTTGTGGATAGGAAGCAACGAGCAGCTCCCCAATACAAGGTTGGTGACAGGGTATGGCTCTCCACCCGCAACCTCCGGTTAAGAATGCCCACTATGAAGTTCGCCCCAAAGTTTATTGGTCCTTACCCCCTGTTACAAGTCCTGAATCCGGTTGTCTGCAAATTGGGATTGCCTTCCCACCTCCGGATACCAAACTCCTTTCACGTTTCTCTCCTTCGTCCCCTTATTTTAAATCGGTTCCAATTAAAGTCCCCGAGGCCAACCTCTGCAGAGTCTGAAGCTGGAACGGACTTTGAAATCAAAGCTATTCTTGACTCTCGTTATCTTCACAAGAATCTACAGTATTTAGTGGAGTGGAAAGGTTTTGGCCCCGAGGAGAGGAGCTGGGTCAATGCTACTGAAGTTATGGCTCCCCGACTGGTGCGGAGTTTCCATTCCAGACATCCAACAAAACCTGGAAAGTGTCTGGGGGCCACTCCTGGAGGAGGGGGTACTGTCACATGCCATAGGCGGCGTTCACCGCGCTTACCCCTGCATGCCTGCTGGTCTGTGTTGCGGCCTCTGCCATCGGTGGTCCACGGGCTCCGGCGTCTGGCTGGCGCGGCTACCGGCGGTTCCCCGGGGCAGGGGCGCCGCCATGACACCCGGCATCACGTGAGCGGGGAGCAGGTGACGTCATCAGACTGTTCCGCCAATCCAGCGGAGGCGCGAGATTCAAAGTCAGACGCCGGGCAGAGCCTCGGTGCCTGAGTATCGTCTTTTCCCCTGACGTGGATGCCATTGCTCTTGTTCCCGACGTATCTCTCTGCAGTCGTACCCCAGTGTCTCCGGCACTTCCAGGTGCCAGTTGCTGCACAGTTCAGCGTATACTGCGGCTGGTGTGTTTCTCTGCAATCCAGTTACCAGTGCTTCTTGGAGTCAGCGTGTGCTGTGGGCTAATCACCGCTCTCAAGGCATACAAATCATCAGTGTCTTTAATCACTGCTCTCAAGTTCTACAAATCATCAGTGTCTTTAATCACCGCTCTCAAGTTCTACAAATCATCAGTGTCTTTAATCACCGCTCTCAAGTTCTACAAATCATCAGTGTCTTTAATCACCGCTCTCAAGTTCTACAAATCATCAGTGTCTTTAATCACCGCTCTCAAGTTCTAAAAATCATCAGTGTCTTTAATCACCGCTCTCAAGTCATACAAATCATCAGTGTCTTTAACCACCGCTCCCAAGTTTTGCAAGTTGCCAATGTCTTTAACCACCGCTCTCAAGTTCTACAAATTATCAGTGTCTTTAATCACCGCTCTCAAGTCATACAAATCATCAGTGTCTTTAACCACCGTTCTCAAGTTCTACAAATCATCAGTGTCTTTAACCACCGTTCTCAAGTTCTACAAATCATCAGTGTCTTTAACCACTGCTCACAAGTGTTTCAATCGTCAGAGTCTTCAACCACCGTTCACCAGTTCTTCAAATCACCAGTATATTTAAAAACATCACTTGCAAGTTCTTCAGTCATTATTATCTTGTACCAACACTCACAAGTACTTCTTTTCCTCGAATCCTCAGCATTGCTTACAAGTTCTCCTATAGGCCTGGACATTTCCCCATACGTTCCTTCTCTGCTATGTGACATTGTGTTGCTCTCTTCCTGCAATAAAGTTCTTTAATATTTTCACCAAGCTTTACTGTCAGAGTCCTGTATGAGGAAGACCTATATTAAGCCATCCCTGTTCCGGCCCAACTGTGGTTCCTCTCCCCTACCATCGGGAGAACCCCCGAGTTCACAACACCCCCAACCTAGGCCAGTGACATTCAGGGGGCATTACATGTGTAAGCGCCACTGGTACAAGGGGCATTACATGTGTAAGTGTCTCTACTACAGGGGTCATTATGTGCGCTGTGCGTTTGTAAAGTATGTGAGGGTGCAAATTTATAGTTTGCAGGGGGCCGGCGAACACTCTAGCAACGGCCCTGACTGCACACCCACTGCACTGCACAGCACTGTCACCTTTTACATTGATTCAGCGTCCATACATTACCCTCCGCGATATCACCCTCTCTATCCGCTACATTTACCATCTCGGGGCTTCCAGGCCGGCAGGTCAGGCGCTGTGTTGCGGAGTCAGGGCCTCTGGGGACCTGGGTGCGGCTGTGGTGGGGAGGCACTTCTGTGACTTCACGCACAGATGAGGCTCCGGGGCTCAGAGAGTATGCGGCGCAGGGAGGCCTATGAAAGCCTTCCGCTGCGCCGCTTTCATACACATCTATGCACCTTTTGTTCCACCTGCGGCGCGGCTAGGGAGCTAGGGAGTGGGGATTGTTGATGCCGGAGGGGGCAGGTGGACTGGCAGCAAGACATTGGTGGTCATTCCAAGTTGATCGCTCGCTAGCAGTTTTTAGCAGCCGTGCAAACGCTATGCCGCCGGCCATTGGGAGTGTATTTTAGCTTAGCAGAAGTGCAAACGAAGGGATCGCAGAGCGGGTACAAAAATATTTTGTGCAGTTTCAGAGTAGCTTTAGACCTACTCGGGGCTTGCGATCACTTCAGACCATTCAGTTCCTGATTTGACGTCATGAACACGCCCTGCGTTCGCCCAGGTTTTTCCGAACACTCCCTGAAAACGGTCAGTTGACACCCATAAACGCCCTCTTCCTGTCAATCAGTCTGCGGCTGCCTGTGTGACTGAAAAGCATCGCTAGACCCTGTGTAATACTACATCGTTTGCTGTAATAGTACGCCGCACGTGCGCATTGCGCTGCATACGCATGCGCAGAAGTGCCAAGTTTTTGTCTGATCGCTGCACAGCGAACGAATGCAGCTAGCGAACAACTCGGAATGACCCCCATAGGACGCTGCAGTAAAAGGATGTTTTTTCCCTATCTACAGTGCAGAGACTTGCTGCAGATCCAGTGGCATACCCTCCAGCTGCACCTTTTTGGCAGGTACAGTCCCTTTTTTTATGGTCTGTACCGTTTTTTGACTCTCCAAGCTTCCATTGAAAGTATAGGAAAAGGGGCGTGTCCACGGCGCTGTACCCGTGGCCACGCCCCATTTTCGAATTTGTATCAATGTTTATGTGTAAATTGTTGGAGGGTATGTTGCTGCAGATGCAGTGGGCCTATTTTGGGGTGTGGAGCTGGAGCTGCAGCTCCATCAGTCCCATTGCTAATCCTGCTCTGTGAAAACACAGCAGCCAAAGGGCAGAGCCTCCCATTGGATGTAACCTGTGTGGGAGGGCGTTTCTCGCCCAATCAGCTGTGGACTGGGTGTGATAGACCTGCTGCTAACCCAATGAGAGCTCCTAGCCACGCCCAGCGTTAGAGACCCAGGCACAGAATCACAGGGCTATTATATAGGATATATATATATATACTACACACATATAAGTCACTATACTTGCAAATACGCGCAGCGAGCACAGCAATATATGGTAACACACGCATTTACACGGACATGCCACAGAGATGGATTCGACACTTATTTCATGCAGTACATAATTATGATAGTGTCAAGCGCCGGACATCATGGTGATATGGAATTATGTAATGAAGTGGTGTCATGCAGAGCCAGCCACAGGCATAGGCAAACTAGGCAATTGCCTAGGGCATTTGATATGCCAAGGGGCATCAGCAGCTTCTGCTGATTAAAATGATATGCGGCATGCCTATATTCTGTGTGTAGCATTTCATATGCAGATACAGCCACAGTCTCACACAGAATATAGGCATGCTACATATTATTTTAATCAGCAGAAGCTGCTTGTGCATCCTAGCCTCATAGCAATGCAAATTAGATGCATTTTCATTAAAAAAAGGTGCCCAACATTAGCATTGAGGCAAGATTTATGAGGACACATCTGTATCCAAGCAGAGGCAGAGGTCACAGTGTTAGTGACAGTGTTGTGTGCATATGAGTGGGTTGGTTGTGCAGTAGTGTTCAGAATATGTGTAAGCATTATGTGTGTCATGTAAAAATGCATTAATAATGTGCAATATATGTGTAAAGGGGCACTATGTGTGTCATTATGTGTATAAGGGCATTAATAATGTGTGGCATATGTGTAACAGGGTACTACTGTATGTGTGTCATTATGTGTATAGGGGAACTAATAATGTGCAGCAAATTTGTAGGGGGCACTATGTGTGTCATTATGTGTATAAGGGGATTAATAATGTGCAGCATATGTGTAAGGGACATTATGTGTAAAAGGGCATTAATAAGGGTTGTCATAATGTGTAAGGCACATTATGTTTATAAGGACATTAATAATGTGTCTCATATGTGTAATGGGCTTTACTGTGTGGAATTATGTGTATAAGGTGCTCTACTATGTGGTGTTGCGTATAGAAAGGGCAATACTGTGTCGTCTAATGTGAATCAAGAGCAATAGGGTGTGGTGTAATGTGAATAAGGAGCAATTCCAGTGTGATGTAATGTGAATAAGGGGCTCTACTGTGAGGAGTAAAGTTTATAAGGTAAAGTGATACTACTGTGGGATGTAATATGAATAATGGACACAATCGCATGATCAAATGTGAATAAAGTTGCAGTACTGTGTGGTGTAATTTGAATTGGGGTTACTATTGTGTGGCCATGCCCCTTGCCAGCAAAAAGACACCCCTTTTTGGGCTGTGGGCCAAATGTGCAAACTGTTCCTATTAAAAATATAGGGGGTACAAACACCAAAATAAGGACTGCTATGGGTGAGGGGTGATGATACTGGGAAAGAGTGTAAGGTCAGAGGCGGAACCAGCAGTGGTGCTAGGGGGCACCAGCCAAAATCTTGCCTATGGCATCATATTGGTTAGGGCCGGCTCTGGTGTCATGTATGTGTATTATTTGAATGAAACAAGATAGACTGGTCATATTTACTATTAAAGCAACCAGATTAATGTGTAGATTCATTTGATACTTGTTATAAAGTTGTAGGACATTGCAACAAATAATTATGATTAAATGTATGTAAGCTAAAATCACTTTTATTAGAACAATAGATATTCCAAACAGGTAGTAGACAGGAAGCTCAGGCCAGCCCCTTTGGATGTCCCCAAGGCTGAACCTGTTCAGCATATACAAAGAGACTAGTGACTCATCATGAATGAGTGAGTCCCCTCCCCCAGGAACTAGATAACACATTGCTGACCACACAGGAGGTCAATTGCTTTTTGGTACCAGAGGATGAAGGAGTTGCTGGCAGACCAGTTCCTGCATTTATTTACAGAGAGAGAGAGAGTGATATAGAAAGACAAATTTATATAACTTAAGGATAATGGTATTGTATGCTGGCCTGTAACTGTATGTAACTGTGACTGTAACTATGTTTTAACTGCTTACTGTGTGAGTTGTAACCATATAACTATAGGTATACTGTACTTTGTAATATATTGACTCCATATCCTTTTAATAACAAATATATACATCAATGAGCTTTGGAACTCAGATAATGTGTGGGTGTATTGTTTTCTCTTATGGGATGCAGTGTTTGCGATGTACAGCGCACTTTTATCGTATATGGTAATAAGATGCGCCTGGCGTCTGCAATATATATTAGAGTGGGCATTTTAAATATTTGTGAGAAAGCAATTTGGCATTCACAGATGAGGGCTCTTACGGGATATCAGGGTCTTAATGATGCACTGTACATTACAAATGTGACTGTAATCGACCGGCTCCGATGGACGCATCGCGACGCTGATGAAAATAACATCCACGTGTATTGTGATATCAGTAAGCCAATAATATGAAATTTCAAGGGACAATGCGTTTCTCATAATATTTAAGATGCTAAAATGTATTTTTATTGTTGCAAAACAAAGTTCAAATAAGTCATATTGTGTTTGATTAAGATTGGATTGTTTATCTGTTAAGTAGGGTTAAACAGTATGTTTAAAAGTTGCTGCATAGCCTTGATATAGTTTTTTTTAACTTAGGCCTAAAATAACTTCAGATGCTTGTATAATGTGTGATTTCTTTGTGACAAAGGAAGCCGCATGGTCTGTCCTCCATTTTGGACTAACCACATGGCCTGTCCACCATTTTGTGTAAACCTCATGGATGTGGAAGGGGGAGGAGCAGTGGACATTTTAGGAAGGTCATTTTCTAGATAGCTGATTTTCATTCTGCTCAGAACAATCAGCTTTCCTTGGTCACATCAAACACCATTTATGTGTAAACAATGCATTTATTTAACCCATGCCATAGTCAATTACAAATAGTTTCAATTAGGCCTAGTGAGAGTAAATGGTAAGATAAATGCTTGGCTTGGGGTAAGAAATTGCACAGATAGAAAAAGGAAAGAAAGGGTTTTGGTTTTTTTTTTCTCTTTTTCCTTCCAAGACTTGTAGAATCTGCTTGCTATAAGATAGCCATTGAAATGCAAATTAACCTGTGTAAATGCTTTTTTTTAGCAGTGGAAAAGCAAATAGCTTTGATATGCAAATAAGAGGTAAGGTGTCTCATAGGAGACCAGTGAATGGTACATATATATATAATATTATTATAATTATGTGTATATTTATATCAGAGTATGTTCTGCAAGATAGCTATCCAATCTGAATCATATCATTTAAATTATTGATTATTGCTAGTCATTATAGATCTGTGTAAAATAGGATGCAATTGTTGCTATATAGGTAAATTTGAAATAACAGTATTTTAAGGAAGTAAGTGTAAAGACACAAACGCAGGTCTGCATATAAGTTTATACGGAACAAGTTGTGTCTAGTGGGCAATAGTAATTAGTATTGTTCACATTTATAGAGCTGTGTCATTTGTTTTATTGCGGACGCAGGGTTTTGTACACGTGTCTCGGACAAAGTGAAGGACTGCGCACGCAGCGTAAGGGACACGCACGGTCGCATGTTTACGCAAAGTGCGTAAGAATGCGGGCACTGAGTACAAATTATACAATAGTGTCGTTTAGTTCAAAGGTGGGATAGTAGACATTTAATACAATAGCACATAACTATCAGATTTCAAAAGCAGGTTACTCTAAATTTAGTTTAAAAACTGTATTGCCTCTGGGGTAAAGCTGCCTATCTGAATGAATTGAAATTTTCTGTACAGAAAAAAAACCAAAGTGTATTTGAGTGAGCGAACGTAGGAGAGAGTGGATTTGAACCCCGGAAATCGGGTCCCGTGGTACACCAAGTAAGTGGAGGCTTGGTGGCGTGAGGCTGCTGACTCACGTTAATATAGATTTAAATACACAAATCATGAGGAGATTTGCAGAGGAGGTAATAGGGAATTGTGCATTGTGTAGTATTGAAGTAATAAAGGTTTATGTTACACTCCGAGCTGAGGGTCGCAGTTTGTACATCGACCCGTGGTTGTACGGCAGATAGGTAACAAGTACCTATACGCTGTGCGATTGGACGGCGCGTTTGTGGGTGTAATATATAGCTCAACTTGATACCCCTTTTACGAGCTTTTTGCGTAGAATCGTGGTATCATTAGCGCTGTGTAGAGCATACGCAAGCGTGATTTGTGTATAAGAGTATAGGGAGTTTTCGCTGGTCTCTCTCAGGAAAATCTCCAGCGGCAGATATTTACTGGAAAAGGTAAGTCACTCCTAGCAACTTCCAGTAAATAGAAACTAGATAGGGCCTCATTGGGTACGCAGTGGTCACTATTGGAGTGAGTCGTGGTACTCAGCGGAGAAGGAGCGAGTGAAAGCGCTAGGTGTCTTTCACCGTCTATCTGCGGTGTGCATTGGGGATTGCGTTTATTGGCAAAAAGTCCGCGATGGGATCCAATTGCACAAGCAGTGGGCGTTTAGTAGCTAGGGTTCAGGCTGAAGAAGTGGGACCGAAAAGGTCAGTATTGCGACCGAGAGGGTCAGCAAGGTTTATTATGTGTGAAAAGTATGGTTCACACACGGAGGCTTTTTGCAATGAATGGTTATGTATGACTGACAAAGATAGGGTACCATTCCCTAAGGTGAGCAGCTTTGAACCAGAGGTATTGCAGAACTTAAGGATAAGGATATGTCTGATAAAATCCAGAAAACAAAGGGTCAGACATACAAAGTGTTTAAACCTGTGGCAGCAAGAGGGGTTGGTGAGTTTGATCCTAAGGTATTGCAGGTGGTATGTCTAACCAAAGTCATATAAGACAAGAATGGAAATATAAGAACTGTTTGAACTTGTAGCAACAATAAACAAGTAGGAAGAAAAAAAAAAGAGAATGCAAGTACACCGCCTTATGTAGATGTGGAAGCAGTTACGGCCAGCATACAAACTATAGAAAATAATAAAAATATGAAAAAAATGACTGTAACCTATATATGTACTAATGAATGTTGAAGTTTTATTTAGGAGGAGAAGGTGACCTGATTGTTTTCAGCCATTTCTCATGTACCCAGAGGAGTATCCAACCGGTAAAAGAAGAGCAGTAGCCTGTGGGGGAAGTGGCTGAGACCAGTGGAACAGGTAAGTATGGTATCATTCGTGTACATATATAGTAAAACAAAAATAAAACAAAAAAATCAAGAAAGTAACGTCAGAAATGGAGAAAAACCTGTCCGCACATTAGTATTTGCCAGTAGGAAAGCGGACAGAGACAAGGTAACCCCAGGGTATTTCTTTCAGTTACCATATAAGAAGTATTCATTCCTAGTAATGCCCCTAGTAAAGATGAGCTCGGAAATGTTTGTTGGACCATGTACAGGCCCTTAATATGGGATGAGAAGGATTGAATGAAATACTTCGCATGACCTAGAAGCTTGTTAAACTTTTTTTTTTTTTTTGTCTCTTGCAGTAATAGAAAACTCTCCATCTGGATAAGACCACTGGTAAACACTAATTCGGCAAATGGGAGGTGGCTGTCTCTGTGCAAATGGACGGGCTCAATAAGGCATTGAGTGTCAGGGTGCAGACTTCTTTGCAAAATTGGAAAGGGGTCACAGTAGCTAATCTTAGATAGTGTGCTATTGAACATCACAATTGTAGGAGTAGTAGGACACATAGTCAATATAGATCCCCTAGACAGAAAACACAAGCCACATTATTAAACACATAGACGGGACCAAGGGACATATAGTAAGGAATCATAAGCCATATAGAAAACACAGATTCGGCTAATGGGAAGAACAAAATAAATGCAACATTACCCTTTGACAAAACTTGCTGGGGTTAAGATGGGGCCTCTAAACTTTTGCTTCTTTTTCCTAGCAGAAATGGCCCCTGATTAACTTAATTTTGTTAGATATGATATACATATACTGTGCTCCCACGAAGACTAATGTCGCATTCTACTGTTCTAGATGCATGTCCATCACAGATAGAGGAAATTATCTCACAGATACCGGCTCCCTATGAACTTAGGATGGACAGGACACTGGATTGGTGGCTGGGATAGTCCCAATAGCGATATGATAAACGCAGCCATTTTTTTTAAGGGGAGTAGACCAAGTAGAGAATTACTTCCCCGTAGCGCCCAATCCAGTTGTCAAATTTTTATAAAATCTTGTTCACCTCTACAAACTCATCTGTCACCAACCTCTATCCTGTTTCTCTACAGTTTCCTCTTCATCTTTTGCGTTCACACAGGGTGGTACAATACATGGACCCAATTACAGTTCAAACTCCACATGCCTAGGTCCTTCAGAGTTCTGCCCGAACCCAGTATATCTCAACAGCACGATGACACCAGTATTACTTAGTGATGAGCGGGTTCGGTTTCTCGGGAACCGAACCCCCCCGAACTTCACCCTTTTTACACGGGTCCGAGGCAGGTTCGAACCTTCCCGCCTTGCTCGGCTAACCCGAGCGCGCCCGAACGTCATCATCCCGCTGTCGGATTCTAGCGAGATTCGGATTCTATATAAGCAGCCGCGCGTCGCCGCCATTTTCACTCGTGCATTGGAGATGATAGGGAGAGGACGTGGCTGGCGTCCTCTCCGTTTATTGTTGAAGTTGATTGCTTTATTGCTTAATTGTGGGGAGGACTGGGGAGCAGCTGTTAGGAGGAGTACAGTGCAGAGTTTTGCTGATAAGTGACCACCAGTTTTTATCCGTTCTCTGCCTGAAAAAAACGCTCCATACCATATCTGTGCTCAGTGTGCTGCATAATATATCTGTGCTGAGTGCTCACACTGCTTAATTGTGGGGACTGGGGAGCAGCATATAGCAGGAGTACAGTACAGAGTTTTGCTGACAGTGACCACCAGTATACGTTGTCTGCCTGAAAAACACTCCATATCTGTGCTCAGTGTGCTGCTTTATTGTGGGGACTGGGGACCACCAGTATAATTAATATTATATAGGAGTACAGTGCAGAGTGCACTGCTGTACCTACCTCTGTGTCGTCATCCATTAAGTATACTATCCATCTACATTCTATACCTGTGGTGCATTTTAGTTTTGCAGTTTGCTGACACAGTGACCACCAGTATACTATATATAGCAGTACGGTAGGCCACTGCTGTACCTACCTCTGTGTCGTCATCCATTAAGTATACTATCCATCTACATTCTATACCTGTGGTGCATTTTAGTTTTGCAGTTTGCTGACACAGTGACCACCAGTATACTATATATAGCAGTACGGTAGGCCACTGCTGTACCTACCTCTGTGTCGTCATCCATTAAGTATACTATCCATCTACATTCTATACCTGTGGTGCATTTTAGTTTTGCAGTTTGCTGACACAGTGACCACAGTATACTATATATAGCAGTACGGTAGGCCACTGCTGTACCTACCTCTGTGTCGTCATCCATTAAGTATACTATCCATCTACATTCTATACCTGTGGTGCATTTTAGTTTTGCAGTTTGCTGACACAGTGACCACCAGTATACTATATATAACAGTACGGTAGGCCACTGCTGTACCTACCTCTGTGTCGTCATCCATTAAGTATACTATCCATCTACATTCTATACCTGTGGTGCATTTTAGTTTTGCAGTTTGCTGACACAGTGACCACCAGTATACTATATATAGCAGTACGGTAGGCCACTGCTGTACCTACCTCTGTGTCGTCAAGTATACTATCCATCCATACCTGTGGTGCATTTCAGTTGTGCGCAGTAAATATAGTAGTAGGCCATTGCTATTGATACTGGCATATAATTCCACACATTAAAAAATGGAGAACAAAAATGTGGAGGTTAAAAATAAAATAGGGAAAGATCAAGATCCACTTCCACCTCGTGCTGAAGCTGCTGCCACTAGTCATGGCCGAGACGATGAAATGCCATCAACGTCGTCTGCCAAGGCCGATGCCCAATGTCATAGTAGAGAGCATGTAAAATCCAAAAAACAAAAGTTCAGTAAAATGACCCAAAAATCTAAATTAAAATCGTCTGAGGAGAAGCGTAAACTTGCCAATATGCCATTTACGACACGGAGTGGCAAGGAACGGCTGAGGCCCTGGCCTATGTTCATGGCTAGTGGTTCAGCTTCACATGAGGATGGAAGCACTCATCCTCTCGCTAGAAAAATGAAAAGACTTAAGCTAGCAAAAGCACAGCAAAGAACTGTGCGTTCTTCTAAATCACAAATCCCCAAGGAGAGTCCAATTGTGTCGGTTGCAATGCCTGACCTTCCCAACACTGGACGGGAAGAGCTTGCGCCTTCCACCATTTGCACGCCCCCTGCAAGTGCTGGAAGGAGCACCCGCAGTCCAGTTCCTGATAGTCAAATTGAAGATGCCACTGTTGAAGTACACCAGGATGAGGATATGGGTGTTGCTGGCGCTGGGGAGGAAATTGACAAGGAGGATTCTGATGGTGAGGTGGTTTGTTTAAGTCAGGCACCCGGGGAGACACCTGTTGTCCGTGGGACGAATATGGCCATTGACATGCATGGTCAAAATACAAAAAAAATCACCTCTTCGGTGTGGAATTATTTCAACACAAATGCGGACAACAGGTGTCAAGCCGTGTGTTGCCTTTGTCAAGCTGTAATAAGTAGGGGTAAGTACGTTAACCACCTCGGAACATCCTCCCTTATACGTCACCTGCAGCGCATTCATCATAAGTCAGTGACAAGTTCAAAAACTTTGGATGACAGCGGAAGCAGTTCACTGACCACTAAATCCCTTCCTCTTGTAACCAAGCTCCTGCAAACCACACCACCAACTCCCTCAGTGTCAATTTCCTCCTTACCCAGGAAAGCCAATAGTCCTGCAGGCCATGTCACTGTCAAGTCTGACGAGTCCTCTCCTGCCTGGGATTCCCCCGATGCATCCTTGAGTGTAACGCCTACTGCTGCTGGCGCTGCTGTTGTTGCTGCTGGGAGTCGATCGTCATCCCAGAGGGGAAGTCGGAAGACCACTTGTACTACTTCCAGTAAGCAATTGACTGTCCAACAGTCCTTTGCGAGGAAGATGAAATATCACAGCAGTCATCCTGCTGCAAAGCAGATAACTCAGGTCTTGGCAGCCTGGGCGGTGAGAAACGTGGTTCCGGTATCCATCGTTAATTCAGAGGCAACTATAGACTTGATTGAGGTACTGTGTCCCCGGTACCAAATACCATCTAGGTTCCATTTCTCTAGGCAGGCGATACCGAAAATGTACACAGACCTCAGAAAAAGACTCACCAGTGTCCTAAAAAATGCAGTTGTACCCAATGTCCACTTAACCACGGACATGTGGACAAGTGGAGCAGGGCAGACTCAGGACTATATGACTATGACAGCCCACTGGGTAGATGTATTGCCTCCCGCAGCAAGAACAGCAGCGGCGGCACCAGTAGCAGCATCTCGCAAACGCCAACTCGTTCCTAGGCAGGCTACGCTTTGTATCACCGCTTTCCAGAATAGGCACACAGCTGACAACCTCTTACGGAAACTGAGGAAGATCATCGCAGAATGGCTTACCCCAATTGGACTCTCCTGGGGATTTGTGACATCGGACAACGCCAGCAATATTGTGCGTGCATTACATCTGGGCAAATTCCAGCACGTCCCATGTTTTGCACATACATTGAATTGGGTGGTGCAGAATTATTTAAAAAAACGACAGGGGCGTGCAAGAGATGCTGTCGGTGGCCCGAAGAATTGCGGGCCACTTTCGGCATTCAGGCACCGCGTACAGAAGACTGGAGCACCACCAAACATTCCTGAAACTGCCCTGCCATCATCTGAAGCAAGAGGTGGTAACGAGGTGGAATTCAACCCTCTATATGCTTCTGTTAGGCGCCGGGGTCCGCTTCTCCGCGTGACCCGGCGCCTAGCAACTAGGGACGCCGTGCACGTACAGCCGCCGGCTCCCTAGCAACGCTAGACGCCGGGCGTGCTGAAGCCGCACGGACCCTAGCAACGGGGACGCCACTGGCGGACCGCGTTCCCCGTTGCTGGGTTTTAGGATTTAATGCGTTCACCTGTTCTCTGGCCGTGCAGCAAGGCAGCTGCACAGCATTTAGTCCAATCAGCCTCTAAACAGCTGATTGGAGGACTCCCTGTTAAGTACACTCCCAGGGCTTCTCACAGACGCCGGTAATAGCTTCCTGCATGCTGCCTTTGTTTGCTGAGAGTCTGTTTCCAGTCCTGCTGTATCCGGTCATTCCAGTCCTCAGAAGTCCTGTACTCGGGAGTTACCATCTCGTCCCTGGAGTCCTGACTGATCACCGTTTTATATCCAGTGGTGTTCGTGAGTTGCGGCTCTGCCGTGTGTTGCGGCTCAGCCGCTTTACCTTTTATATTTTGTGTTTGGAGCATTTGCGGAGGGTTCCGCTTCCACAAGTCCTCTCTGGTACTCGGCGGTGCCGGGTAGGAGAATTGGACAAGTGGATATTTTGGTTGTTCTTTTCCTTGGCGGTTTCTCTGCACATATTATAGTTTTGAGTTTGCTTAGCCCCTGGCCTGGTTGTTTAGTTAGAGGGCCTCTTGTTATCACCCTGTCTCGGGTTTCCCTTTGTCTCTCATTAAGACCGGGGGGCATCGAAGTTGGGCAGACATAATCCGCCCTTCAAACGCGGCTGCCAAGGGCTCAAGAAACCATAGTCTCGCAGGGGATTTCTGACAACACGGGTGAGACAACAGAGTTAGGGCGCCAGGGGCTATTTTCCTGTCCTGCTCCCTTCCCCAGCATTCCGTTCCAGTGCTCCGGTCCTTGCCATAAGATCTCCTCTGACCAGAGTGCTGGAATCATAACATTATTACCGGCCATACCAAAACTTAAAATTAAATGGGGTTTAATTTTTTCTCATTCAGTTTTGTGAGAGTTTATCGGCCTCATGAATCCAAGAGGTTTAGGGCCAAATCCTGGTCAGCTCTTAGTTAGCCAGATTCAAGAACTTACTCAGATGGTTCAGGATCTTTCTCTTCGGGTGAAGTCGCAGGAAGATCTTTTGCGAGCTTCCCCAAGGGTAGTCCCTGAACCAAAGATGCATTTGCCTGACCGTTTTTCTGGTGATAGAAAAGAGTTTTTTAATTTTAAAGAATCCTGTAAACTTTATTTTCGTTTAAGACCGACTTCCTCGGGTACTGAATCTCAGCGGGTCGGGATTATTATTTCCTTGCTCCAGGGGGATCCTCAGACCTGGGCATTTGGTTTAAGAGCAGAGGATCCGGCATTGTTGTCAGTTGACGCTTTTTTTGAGTCTTTAGGGCTCTTGTATGATGACCCTGATAGAGAGGCGTCCGCTGAAAGTCAGTTGCGCGCTCTCAGACAGGGTAGAAATCCTGCGGAGGTTTATTGTACGGAGTTTCGCCGTTGGTCGAACGACTGTGGCTGGAATGACCCAGCCCTGCGCAATCAGTTTCGCCTCGGCTTATCAGAGTCTATAAAAGACAGTCTCCTTCAGTACCCCGCTCCTGAGACTCTCGATAAACTCATGGAGCTTTCTATTAAGATTGATCGTCGTCTCAGAGAGCGGAGGGCTGAAAAAGGAGCACCTGTAAGGTCAAGTCCGTGTGTATATTCCATTCCTGAAGACGTAGAGGAGCCCATGCAGATGGGTCTCTCCCGGCTGTCTCCTGAAGAAAGAGCCAGAAGGCAAAATTCTGGTCTTTGTCTGTACTGTGGGGGTAAGGGACATTTTGCTCGTAATTGTCCGAACAAGTCGGGAAACGCTTTGACCAGGTGAATTGTGAGGGGGTTCACCTAGGTCTGCAGCTTATCTCCTCGAATAACTCCCTTTTAGTCCCAGTTAAAGTTTCCTTTGGCAGCCTCAGTTCTTCAGTGTCGGCTTTTGTTGACAGTGGAGCTGCAGGAAACTTTATGGATTTAACTTGGGCTAAGGCCTTAGGCATTCCTCAGTTACCTTTGGGTAGGTGTGTCACCATGCATGGCTTAGATGGGAGTCCGCTGTCTAATGGGATTATTTCTCTCCGTACACCCCCTGTACTACTTACAGTAGGAGCTCTACATTCCGAGAAAATCGAGTTCTTTCTTACACATTGCCCAGCAGTTCCAGTTGTTCTGGGTCCCCCTTGGCTGGCCTTTCATAATCCCACCATTGATTGGCGGTCGGGGGAGATTTCACAATGGGGTACTTTTTGTGATAAGGAATGTATCACGTTTCCAGTCAGAGTAGCAGCTATCATTCCAGAACCCATTCCGGTGGAATACCAGGAGTTTGCTGATGTTTTCTCCAAAGGCAATGCGGACATTCTGCCTCCCCATCGGCCTTATGATTGTGCTATTGAGTTAATTCCTGGTGCCGCATTGCCAAAGGGAAGATTATATGCATTATCCGGGCCAGAAACTGCGGCTATGAATGATTATGTAAAGGAGAGCCTTGAGAAAGGATTTATTAGACCATCAAAATCTCCTTTAAGTGCAGGCTTCTTCTTTGTGGAGAAAAAGGATGGCTCGCTTAGACCTTGCATTGATTTTAGAGCCCTGAATAAGATCTCAGTTAAAAACACCTATCCTTTGCCGTTGATTTCTGTACTCTTTGATCAGTTACGTTCTGCTGTGATTTTTTTCTAAAATTGACCTTAGAGGAGCGTACAACCTCATCCGAATTAAATCTGGAGATGAGTGGAAAACGGCCTTCAGTACTCAGTCGGGTCACTACGAGTACCTGGTGATGCCGTTCGGCTTGTCTAATGCTCCAGCAGTTTTTCAAGACCTCATTAACGATGTGCTCCGTGACTTCCTAGGGAAATTCGTGGTCGTTTACTTAGATGACATCCTGATTTATTCTGAATCAATGGAACAACATGTTACCCAGGTGCGTCTGGTTCTTCAAAAGTTACGTGAGAATCATTTATATGCCAAGCTGGAGAAGTGTGAGTTTCATGTCACGGAAGTATCTTTTTTAGGGTACATTATTTCCCCTCGGGGATTTTCCATGGAACCAAAGAAGCTCCAGGCCATCCTTAGTTGGGCGCAACCCACCAATTTAAAAGCAATTCAGCGCTTTTTAGGGTTTGCGAATTATTATAGGAGGTTCATTCATTCTTTTTCTGACCTGGTTGCTCCCATTGTAGCTCTGACAAAGAAAGGAGCGGATCCTACCAACTGGTCGCGTGAAGCGGAGTTGTCCTTCCGGGCCTTGAAACAAGCCTTTGTCTCGGCTCCAGTCCTCAGACATCCCAATCCGGAATTGCCCTTTGTTGTGGAGGTTGATGCCTCGGAGGTTGGAGTGGGGGCTATCCTTTCTCAAAAGGATCCGGAGTCTCTGGAGTTACATCCTTGTGCCTTTATGTCCAGGAAATTCTCCTCCGCTGAATCCAACTATGACGTTGGTAATCGGGAGTTACTGGCGGTAAAGTGGGCTTTCGAGGAGTGGAGGCATTGGCTGGAGGGAGCAAAACATACTATTTCAGTATTGACTGACCATAAAAACCTGCAATACATCGAATCGGCTAAACGGCTTAATGCCCGGCAGGCACGTTGGGCTTTATTTTTTACTCGTTTCAAATTTATAATCACTTTCAGGCCTGGTTCCAAGAATACTAAGGCTGATGCCCTGTCACGCAGCTTTCTTCCGGTTCACAATAACAGTCCTGTTACTCCCATACTTCCATCTTCGGTCATCTGGGCAGGCCTCACACAAGATTTATTTACCCAGTTAAAACAGCTTCAACACCAAGCTCCTGGAAATACTCCTGCTGGTCGTCTTTACGTCCCTGAGTTTTTGAGAGCTACTGTTTTAACGGAATTCCATGATAACAAAGTTTCCGGGCATCCGGGAATCTCTAAGACTTTGGAGTTAAGGTGTGTACACACGGTAAGATATTTTCTTCCGATTCTGACTATATAGTCAGAATCGGAAGAAAAGATAGTGCAGATCGCAAGGTGACAGTCACCTTGCGATCCCGATCCGATGCCGATGCGCGGCCCCGCGCGGTCGGCATCGGACGAAAAAATAGGCTGTGCAGGCAAGTCAATCCTGACTATCTCTATAGAAGAGATAGTCAGGATTGACATCGCACATAGCCAGCATCGCAAGCACACTCATTATGTGCTTGCGATACTGGCTAAGTGCCGACCCGGCCCCCTGTCGCACGGTGAGAATCGGATAAGTCCGAATCTCACCGTGTGTATGCACCCTTAGTCTCTCGCTCAGTATGGTGGCCTGGTCTTTCTAAAGACATTAAGGAGTTTGTTTATTCATGTCAGGTTTGTGCACAGCATAAGGTTCCCCGTTCCTTGCCTATCGGGCAACTTATGCCCTTAAATGTTCCTCTCAGGCCATGGTCTCATATTTCCATGGATTTTGTGGTTGACCTTCCCCTTTCAGCCGGATTCCGAGTCATATGGGTGGTAGTGGACCGTTTTAGCAAGATGGCTCATTTTATTGCTCTCCCCCGATTGCCTTCTGCCCAAGGGTTGGCAGTTTTGTTTCTCCGCCATGTTTTCAGACTTCATGGGTTGCCTACTGATATTGTTTCTGATCGGGGTCCACAATTCATCGCACAATTCTGGAAATGTTTTTGTGCCTCATTAAAGATGAAATTGTCGTTAACATCCGGTTACCACCCACAATCCAACGGGCAAACCGAGCGAGTTAACCAATCATTGAAACAGTATTTGCGCTTGTATTCTGCCAAACTCCAGAATGATTGGTCCGAGTTTCTTCCGTTGGCGGAGTTTGCTTACAATAATTCTTGTCATTCCTCCACTAAAGAGTCTCCATTCTTTTCAGTTTTTGGTTTTCACCCCAGAGCTAATTCTTTTTTTCATCATTCCTCAGTCTCCTCGCTAGCCTTAACCTCCCATCTCAGAGCCATTTGGAAAAAAGTGCACCTTGCTCTCAGAAAAGCGGCCTTTCGAGAGAAGAAATTTTCTGACAGGCTCCGACGTCCTTGCACTTTTAAGGTGGGAGATAGGGTATGGTTGTCGACTCGTAACATCAGGCTTCGACAATCCTCGGCTAGATTGGGACCCAAATTTATTGGGCCATTTCTTATTATTAAAAGAGTCAACCCAGTTGCCTTTCGGTTACGTTTACCAAGATCTCTCAGGATTGGAAATACGTTTCATTGTTCCCTGTTGAAACAATACATTTCTTCCAGTAGATTTCCTCGGAGGATCTCTCAGGGTAGATCTCCGGTGGATGTACAGGGACAACAGGAGTTCTTGGTGGAGAAGGTTCTCGATTCCAAATTGTCCCGGGGCCGGCTTTATTTTCTGGTTCACTGGAGAGGCTATGGTCCGGAGGAAAGGTCTTGGGTCCTGGATAAGGATCTTCATGCCCCGAGGCTCAAGAGGGCATTTTTCCGGGAATTTCCTCGGAAACCTGGCTTTAGGGGTTCATTGACCCCTCCTCAAGGGGGGGGGTACTGTTAGGCGCCGGGGTCCGCTTGTCCGCGCGACCCGGCGCCTAGCAACTAGGGATGCCGTGCACGTACAGCCGCCGGCTCCCTAGCAACGCTAGACGCCGGGCGCGCTGAAGCCGCACGGACCCTAGCAACGGGGACGCCACTGGCGGACCGCGTTCCCCGTTGCTGGGTTTTAGGATTTAATGCGTTCACCTGTTCTCTGGCTGTGCAGCAAGGCAGCTGCACGGCATTTAGTCCAATCAGCCTCTAAACAGCTGATTGGAGGACTCCCTGTTAAGTACACTCCCAGGGCTTCTCATAGACTCCGGTAATAGCTTCCTGCATGCTGCCTTTGTTTGCTGAGAGTCTGTTTCCAGTCCTGCTGTATCCGGTCATTCCAGTCCTCAGAAGTCCTGTACTCGGGAGTTACCATCTCGTCCCTAGAGTCCTGACTGATCACCGTTTTATATCCAGTGGTGTTCGTGAGTTGCGGCTCTGCCGTGTGTTGCGGCTCAGCCGCTTTACCTTTTATATTTTGTGTTTGGAGCATTTGCGGAGGGTTCCGCTTCCACAAGTCCTCTCTGGTACTCGGCGGTGCCGGGTAGGAGAATTGGACAAGTGGATATTTTGGTTGTTCTTTTCCTTGGCGGTTTCTCCGCACATATTATAGTTTTGAGTTTGCTTAGCCCCTGGCCTGGTTGTTTAGTTAGAGGGCCTCTTGTTATCACCCTGTCTCGGGTTTCCCTTTGTCTCTCATTAAGACCGGGGGGCATCGAAGTTGGGCAGACATAATCCGCCCTTCAAACGCGGCTGCCAAGGGCTCAAGAAACCATAGTCTCGCAGGGGATTTCTGACAACACGGGTGAGACAACAGAGTTAGGGCGCCAGGGGCTATTTTCCTGTCCTGCTCCCTTCCCCAGCATTCCGTTCCAGTGCTCCGGTCCTTGCCATAAGATCTCCTCTGACCAGAGTGCTGGAATCATAACAGCTTCAGAGGATGGAGGAGCAGCAAAAGGCCATTCAAGCCTATACATCTGCCCACGATATAGGCAAAGGAGGGGGAATGCACCTGACTCAAACACAGTGGAGAATGATTTCAACGTTGTGCAAGGTTCTGCAACCCTTTGAACTTTCCACACGTGAAGTCAGTTCAGACACTGCCAGCCTGAGTCAGGTCATTCCCCTCATCAGGCTTTTGCAGAAGAAGCTGGAGACATTGAAGGAGGAGCTAAAACAGAGCAATTCCGCTAGGCATGTGGGACTTGTGGATGGAGCCCTTAATTCGCTTAACCAGGATTCACAGGTGGTCAATCTGTTGAAATTAGAGCACTACATTTTGGCCACCGTGCTCGATCCTAGATTTAAAACCTACGTTGTATCTCTCTTTCCGGCAGACACAAGTCTGCAGAGGTTCAAAGACCTGCTGGTGAGAAAATTGTCAAGTCAAGCGGAACGTGACCCGTCAACATCTCCTCCTTCACATTCTCCCGCAACTGGGGGTGCGAGGAAAAGGCTAAGAATTCCGAGCCCTCCCGCTGGTGGTGATGCAGGGCATTCTGGAGCGAGTGCTGACATCTGGTCCGGACTGAAGGACCTGCCAATGATTACTGACATGTCGTCCACTGTCACTGCATATGATTCTCTCACCATGGAAAGAATGGTGGAGGATTATATGAGTGACCGCATCCAAGTAGGCACGTCAGACGTCAGTACGTATACTGGCAGGAAAAAGAGGCTATTTGGAGGCCCTTGCACAAACTGGCTTTATTCTACCTAAGTTGCCCTCCCTCCAGTGTGTACTCCGAAAGAGTGTTTAGTGCAGCCGCTCACCTTGTCAGCAATCGGCGTACGAGGTTACTTCCAGAAAATGTGGAGAAGATGATGTTCATTAAAATGAATTATAATCAATTCCTCCGTGGAGACATTCACCAGCAGCAATTGCCTCCAGAAAGTACACGGGGACCTGAGATGGTGGATTCCAGTGGGGACGAATTAATAATCTGTGAGGAGGGGGATGTACACAGTGAAAGGGGTGAGGAATCGGAGGATGATGATGAGGTGGACATCTTGCCTCTGTAGAGCCAGTTTGTGCAAGGAGAGATTGATTGCTTCTTTTTTGGTGGGAGCCCAATCCAACCAGTCATTTCAGTCACAGTCGTGTGGCAGACCCTGTCGCTGAAATGATGGGTTCGTTAAAGTGTGCATGTCCTGTTTATACAACATAAGGGTGGGTGGGAGGGCCCAAGGACAATTCCATCTTGCACCTCTTTTTTCTTTCATTTTTCTTTGCATCATGTGCTGTTTGGGGACAATTTTTTTGAAGTGCCATCCTGCCTGACACTGCAGTGCCACTCCTAGATGTGCCAGGTGTTTGTGTCGGCCACTTGTGTCGCTTATCTTAGCCATCCAGCGACCTTGGTGCGCCTCTTTTTTCTTTGCATCATGTGCTGTTTGGGGACTATTTTTTTGAAGTGTCATCCTGCCTGACACTGCAGTGCCACTCCTAGATGGGCCAGGTGTTTGTGTCGGCCACTTGTGTCGCTTAGCTTAGCCATCCAGCGACCTTGGTGCGCCTCTTTTTTTCTTTGCATCATGTGCTGTTTGGGGACAATTTTTTGGAAGTGCCATCCTGCCTGACACTGCAGTGCCACTCCTAGATGGGCCAGGTGTTTGTGTCGGCCACTTGTGTCGCTTAGCTTAGTCACACAGCGACCTTGGTGCGCCTCTATTTTTCTTTGCATCATGTGCTGTTTGGGGACAATTTTTTGGAAGTGCCATCCTGCCTGACACTGCAGTGCCACTCCTAGATGGGCCAGGTCTTTGTGTTGGCCACTTGTGTCGCTTAGCTTAGTCACACAGCGACCTTGGTGCGCCTCTTTTTTTCTTTGCATCATGTGCTGTTTGGGGACAATTTTTTGGAGGTGCCATCCTGCCTGACACTGCAGTGCCACTCCTAGATGGGCCAGGTGTTTGTGACGGCCACTTGTGTCGCTTAGCTTAGCCATCCAGCGACCTCGGTGCAAATTGTAGGACTAAAAATAATATTGTGTGGTGTGAGGTGTTCAGAATAGACTGGAAATGAGTGGAAATTATGGTAATTGAGGTTAATAATACTTTGGGATCAAAATGACTCCCAAATTCTATGATTTAAGCTGCTTTTTAGGTTTTTTTGAAAAAAACACCCGAATCCAAAACACACCCGATTCCGACAAAAAAATTTCGGTGAGGTTTTGCCAAAACGCGTCCGAATCCAAAACACGTCCGCGGAACCGAATCCAAAACCAAAACACAAAACCAGAAAAATGTCCGGTACACATCACTAGTATTACTGCAGTGTGCCTTGTCATGCACAAAGGGTGGAGAATGGGAATACCGGTGAAGGGAAATTTTGTATAGACACTGATATGCCTGTTGGTGAATGGCAAACCTGACATTTTCTTTTTCATTTTATTCTTCTTTCTCACCTCTAGAGATGTTTTTTTTTTTTTTTTTGAGTTATGCTCATGGTACTCTACATTGCAAACACACGATAGTTAAATTAAGATACAAAAAATTTGTGTTCCCTACAGGAAAAGGCAGTTTGGAGGACAAAGGGGTATGTCCAGGAGTCCTCAGGACTGTGGGCAGGTGGACACGGTAAGCCAGTAGTCCCCAGAGCATACCTTCCAAGTCTAGCTGAGGTGGCACACGGTCTGACTCATCTAGGCAAAGAGGGTAGGTGCAGGCTGATGAGAGCCTACTGGTGTGCGCCTGGATTCTATTCTCATGCAGGTAAGAGAGCAATGACCTGTCTTGCTTGCTTGAGGATCTTTTCAGGAAATACAAATCGACTTCGTACAGTTAACACCCTTTAGGAATTATTGTTATGTATTGGTGTGCACTGATGTTTTCTCAAACTGGGTAGAGGCATTTCCTGCCGCCACGGATGCTGCTGTGTTTACCGCAAAGGAAAATTGCACAGAAATTTGTTTGTAGATAATGGTACCCCTAGAAGTAGGAGCAAAGCTTGAAATTGTATTATTGTGATCATAGATACTGCCACTAGTATTATGTAGCTTCGGAACCACTCCCAGATCTTCACTTAACGAATCACCCTCTTCGAAATTTGTTTTTGTTTTGGTTTTGGTATTTGTGTTTTTTTGGTTGTTTTTGGAAGACAACCTCATGTCATGATTGATCCGAACAATGATCAGAAATACACCAATGAGGTGACAGTACAGTACCTTATTGAGATGAGCCAGCATTTGAGAACTTGACAAAAGAACTTGAAACTGTTGATTGCTGGTATGCCAAATATTAACTGTCTTGATTGTGAACCAAGAGACTGTGTGATTGTTCTTACGCTCAGGTTGCCTAATAGACAGGTGGGAAGGACCATACCAAGTTTTGTTGACAGCACTAAAGGTCGCCAAAAGAGATACTTGGGTCCACTCGTCCCACTGCAAGAAGGTCGCTGACCCGGAGAGAACTCGTGACAAAGTAGTTTATTGCTCACATTCATCGAGTTTGTGTAGTTTGATAACTGTGTGTTCGAAGTGAACTGTGTGTTCCAAGTGAACTGTGTGTTCAAAGAGCAAGGAGGAGAGCAAAGTGAACTGTGTGTTCCAAGTGAACTGTGTGTTCAAAGAGCAAGGCAAAGAGAACCTCGTATCAATAGAGACTCTGTTCCGTGAAGACTGAGAGGCGGCACTGTTGAACACAACCTGAGCATACTAAAGGACCGCAGAAAGACCAGTCATTGTAATTGATTTGTTATGAACAAGAGTTGTTTTGTTCTATTTCTCTTTTCTCTCTTTCCCGCTGACAAACATTTTCTTTCAGGATATTCTATTTTGCGAGTTTTTTTTTATGAGGAGTCGAGTGTGGGACTGGAACTGGTTCTGGAGGAAGGAGTGATTTCCTTATAGGATCCCAGGATTAGCCGAACAGTTTGTTAAAAAAAGAGAAAAGTCAAAGGTCTAGTAGTTATGGAGTTCAGAGGTAACCAGGAACAATCAGACAATGGCTATTCACACATTGCAGATAAAGAGCTTATTAATATGTGTGGAAGAAAGGTTTATGAGTGGCTCTCCCCGAACTCCGAAGGTTTATGTTATTTAGGAAGGATAATACTTATAACCCTTGTTCAATGATTAAACAGATCTAGCATACGTTCCAGAAATGGAAACAATATTCAGAAAATGATAGGAATATATAGATCATGAAAATTTTATATGTCACTGTCACGATTTGTTTGTGTCTTCTTCATCTACCCAGCAGAACCTCAATCGAATCCAAATATCAGTGTACAAAGACGTAGGTACATGTATGTATGAAATGTTCTTCGCAAATCAGACAAAGCACTGTCCCAGCATACTCTATAGGTTGAATGTTGTCCCACACCCAACCAGTGGTCCCGTGTCCGCCGAGTGCAAATAGAGGATGTCTCATCCTCCTCCCTGTCTTCCCCAAATGTAGTCAAGTGTCTGATTTGCGAAATGCATACATACTTGTGTCTAGGTCACCGCTTATTGTATGAAATATTTTTTCTTATGTTAATAATTGATGGCAGTTATTGTTTGCTGCCAAAGGGTGGACTGTCGAAGTCAAAAATATTACATAAAAAGAACATACAAACTACACACATATAAGTCGCTATACTTGCAAATACGTGCAGCGAGCACAGCAATATATGGTAACACACGCATTTACACGGACATGCCACAGAGATGGATTCGACACTTATTTCATGCAGTACATAATTATGATAGTGTCAAGCGCCGGACATCATGGTGATTTGGAATTATGTAATGAAGTGGTGTCATGTATGTGTATTATTTGAACTAAACAAGATAGACCAGTCATATTTACTATTAAAGCAACCAGATTAATGTGTAGATTCATTTGATACTTGTTATAAAGTTGTAGGACATTGCAACAAATAATTATGATTAAATGTATGTAAGCTAAAATCACTTTTATTAGAACAATAGATATTCCAAACAGGTAGTAGACAGGAAGCTCAGGCCAGCCCCTTTGGACGTCCCCAAGGCTGAACCTGTTCAGCATATACAAAGAGACTAGTGACTCATCATGAATGAGTGAGTCCCCTCCCCCAGAAATTAGATAACACATTGCTGACCACACAGGAGGTCAATTGCTTTTTGGTACCAGAGGATGAAGGAGTTGCTGGCAGACCAGTTCCTGCATTTATTTACAGAGAGAGAGAGTGATATGGAAAGACGAATTTATATAACTTAAGGATAATGGTATTGTATGCTGGCCTGTAACTGTATGTAACTGTGACTGTAACTGTATGTTTTAACTGCTTACTGTGTGAGTTGTAACCATATAACTATAGGTATACTGTACTTTGTAATATATTGAATCCATATCCTTTTAATAACAAATATATACATCAATGAGCTTTGGAACTCAGATAATGTGTGGGTGTATTGTTTTCTCTTATGGGATGCAGTGTTTTGCGATGTACAGCGCACTTTTATCGTATATGGTAATAAGATGCGCCTGGTATCTGCAATATATATTAGAGTGGGCATTTTAAATATTTGTGAGAAAGCAATTTGGCATTCACACAGGATATACTGTATATAGCAAAAATGTAATTATTATTTATAATTGCTTCCACACGACCTTCTGATCAGGGCCGTATAGAGCTGAGTCCGGCCAGGGTACTTTTTGGTGGTGTGGCAGAATAGCAGGAGGCATGGCTATTACCCCTTAGACTAAAAAATAGGTAAAAAGTACAGGATTTTTAGAGTACTGAAGTATTTTCAGTGAAGTCTTTAGCTATCATACAGTGCACAATGGAGTGTTGTGTCATATTTAGGGCATACTTGCAACATGTCAGATCTCTTCTCCAGGAGATGCCTGGAGAGGAGACACATCTTGCCACTGCTGAACATCACCTGGCCATTCCCCCAAAATGTAGCAATTCATTGGCCCATTGGTAGGGGACGGGGCTAAATGATGCCCTGCCCCCTCCACATGGCAGTGCAATTCCCTGAATGATCCCCTCATCCTGCCCGCTTCACTAGGAATTGGGTGAGATGCGGGAGATTTGGCCACTCTTCCGTGGTTGCGTGGGACTGCCCGAATAATTGGGAGCCTCTTGCAACTTGCAGGAGAGCAGGCAAGGATGATGCAGGGGCAATATAAATTTGCAGCTTTGCCTAAAATAAATGCTTTGGCAGCTATCACAGCAGAGAAAAAGATTTAATAAGCAGACAAGTGAATGTAGATATTAAAGATGCCCACACATGTTACAATCCAATCATTCTATCAATCCTATTATTCTTTGTCAAATGTTTGTGGATAACAATCTAACCAATGCAAACATATGTAGAAAGCCAGATCAACCAATGTTCAGATTAGGTTCCACATTTTCTCTAAACATATTCATTATGGTTACAAATGATCAGATATAGAAAGAGCATTACAATGTAGAAACCTCAGCTGTGCATTCCGGAGAAAGCAAACTTTGAATACAATTATGGCCAGATTAAGGGGCTGATTTATCAACGTGTTTTATCATACGCAATGAGTTTTAAAACTTGTTGCATATTATAAATGGTGCTCCAGCCAATCAGCACCTGTCATGTGTTTGAAAAATGACAATTGGGAGCTGATTGGCTAGATCACTATTTATCATATGCAATCAGTTTTAAAACTCGTTGCGTATGACAAATCTGTTCGAGTATAGTGCACTGAGTACCAGGTCTATACATTACACAGGGTGTGCATCCTCTAGTGTTTACCCTCTAGTACTGGAGCATCAGGAAGGCGGAGACTGATGACACAGTTGCTCCTGCAGTGGAGTGGGAGACACAGCTCCTCCTGCAGTGGAGAGGGAGAAATGGTTCCTCCTGTAGCGTGTGTCGCACTGCCTGAGCGGGACGGAGAGCAGTGGGCAGTGTGTGTTCCTTCCAACGGGAGTCAGTCTGCAAGGATGTGCAGCCTTCCATCCCATACTGTCAGAGTCACTACCTTACCACAGCCGACTGATGTATAAGTACCGCGCTTTCACTGTACCAGCCTGTTATATATATATATATATATAAGTGAGTTACTGCTGCTGCAGAACATCTTCCGCATTAACAAGTGTTGTTTTTGTATGTTAATAAACTGGCGTTCTGGTTATCTATCAATTGTGTGGAAAAAACTAATTGATAAATCAGCCCCTTTACGACTACCAGTTATTAATTCTGCAGCGCTTTACAGAGAATATTCGGCCATTCACATCAGTCCCTGCCCCAGTGGAGTTTACAATCTATATTTCCTACCACACGTACACAAACATTCACGCTAGGGTTAATTTTCTTGGGAGCCAATTAACTTACCAGTATATTTTTGGATTGTGGGAGGAAACCAGAGTACCCGGAGGAAACCCACGCAAGTACGGGGAGAATATACAAACTCCACACAGTAAGAGCCATGGTGAGAATCAAACCCATGACCTCAGTTCTGTGAGGCAGTAATGCTAACACCATCTGTACTGCTCTACTGATTCAGAGTCAAGTGCTGCTGCGCTTGCATTGCCATAGGGGGTCATTCCGAGTTGATCGTAGCTGTGCTAAATTTAGTACGGCTACGATCATCTTCCCTGACATGCGGGGGGAAGCGGCCAGCACAGGGCTAGTCCGCCCCGCATGTCAGTCCGGCCCCTCCCCCCGCACAAATACAAAAGCATTGCACAGAGGCGATGCTTTTGTATTTGTGGAGTAACTCCCGGCCAGCGCAGCTCCTGCGGCTGGCCGGGAGTTGATCGTCGCTGCAAGTGGCCGCAGCAGCTGTGTGAGACGTCACGCAGCCGCCGCCGCGGCCCGCCCCCCCCCCAAAGGTCCGGCCACACCTGCGTTGGCCGGATCACGCCCCCTAAACGGCGGTTTAACGCCGCAGTCTAGCCCCCTCCTGCCCTGCGACCGTCAATCAGGCAGAGGCGAACACTACTGACCGACGGCCTTCGGCCGTCCGGCATGCGCCGGTGCATGTGCAATTCCGACCCAATCGCGATAAACTGCAGTGAGGGATCGGGTCGGAATGACCCCCATAGTCACTTGCTAATGCCAGTATAAGCCATTCCACTGGTGCACGGCCATACGTCTGAATGCACAAGGGAAGGGGCACCCACTTTGAGAGTTGCAACCATAGGAAGCACCATAGGGACATGCACCAGCCAGTGCCAGATTAAGGTTCACATTGGCCTGCAGCTGAAATTTATGAAGGGCCTATTGTGTGCCTTGGTAGGAGGCGTGACAAGAGCTGCAGTGGGGGTGGTCTAAATAGGGGGTGTGTCTTCAGGCTCAGCAGGAAAGGGGAAGAGAAGAGAGAGTGGCTCCTCCTCCCCCTCCGGCCGGTCTGTCCTCATCATTAGCACTAAGTCTGAGGGAGAGGAGCTGAGATTCGAGTGGAGAATGGCTCCTCCCACCTCACGTCACTAAGTACAGCAGCACCACTAATAGGCTGGGAGAGGAGTCGCTCAAGAGGAGAGGGGAGAGTGGCAGTGGGCGCAGTGCTGGTGGCGGCATACAATTAGTCAGTGTGACTCATTGTAATGCTGGCATTTATGAGCCCCTTCACTGTGGCGAGCTGTGGACCTATTTTAAAAGGGGGGTCAGGAGCTGAAGCTCCATCTGCCCCATTGTTAGACCAGCCCTGGCACCAGCCCCATGCTAGATGCAGAATCTCCATCCGAGTATTGCCTCCAGTGGTGGCAAACACTCCTGCGACATATCCGTAACACTGCCATGACACGCCTGTAACATATGTGCCTACTTTGAAAAAGCATTTCAGGGGGATTGTAAAAGGAACATTTCGTACAGCTGCACCTGAGAGCCGCGTCATAAACATGATTTCATCCAAATGTAAATGAGCCAACGACAGTAAGATCTACTTTTTGACAAAAAAAAAATGATACTTTTCAGGGCTTGCTTATCTATTGTGTTTTACAAGAAGTTCCATATAAGTGGCCATGAGAAACCTTATTAAAAATTAATGTAGCCATAGGGATCAGTGTGCTTTATAATCAATTCATGTAAATGACGCTGATGGACCCACTTGAGTGCATGTATTTCTGATTTCCTTTTGTTTCCCGAGAATATAACAGTTACATAATTGGGGTAAGGTGCAATCAGGGAGATTGCTAGGCTCTTTAGGGAGGCAGGGAGATTGCTGCTATTTCAGGGAGTCTCCTGACAGTCACGGAGAGTTGGCAAGAAGGAATATCTCCGTGCGTCTCCATAGCCTCCTCTCGGTCACCGTCCAGGAACACCCAATGCATTCCAGAGTCCACGCGGCTCAATCAGTCCTGAGACTCACACTGTGAGATTCACGTTCCATGTGACTTTGTAGAAGAGTAGACGCAAATGCATCAGGAAAAAACAACCGCCAACTGAAGTGAATATCGGCATCGCATCCAACTCAGAATTAGGCCCTAACTCATGCCATAAGTCATAGCTTAGGATTTGTGGGCGTAGTACAGAGACATTCCCAAACCTGATGGTGTACAGATGGAGCCACGCTAATCGTGGCTCTGTCTGTGCCTATCGCAGAGTCTGGGGCGCGAGCACGTCCGTGATGTGCACGCGACCCATTCACTTTGATGTAAACTCCCGTAGCGGGGCTAGGCGCCGGATCGCCTAGTTCCGCCGGGAGTGCATGTCTGCGATGGAGCAGCACTAGGGTGGTCATTCCGAGTTGTTCGCTCGGTAATTTTTTTCGCATCGCAGCGATTTTCCGCTATTTGCGCATGCGCAATGTTCGCACTGCGACTGCGCCAAGTAAATTTGCTAAGAAGATTGGTATTTTACTCACGGCATTACAAGGTTTTTTTCTTCGTTCTGGAGATCGGAGTGTGATTGACAGGAAGTGGGTGTTTCTGGGCGGAAACTGGCCGTTTTATGGGAGTGTGTGAAAAAACGTTGCCGTTTCTGGGAAAAACGCGGGAGTGGCTGAAGAAACGGGGGAGTGTCTGGGCGAACGCTGGGTGTGTTTGTGACGTCAAACCAGGAACGACAAGCACTGAACTGATCGCACTGGAAGAGTAAGTCTCGAGCTACTCAGAAACTGCACAGAGAAGTCTTTTCGCAATATTGCGAATCTTTCGTTCGCAATTTTGATAAGCTAAGATTCACTCCCAGTAGGCGGCGGCTTAGCGTGTGCAAAGCTGCTAAAAGCAGCTTGCGAGCGAACAACTCGGAATGAGGGCCTAGGTGAGCACGGCTCCATCTGTATGTATATCTCCTCTGTTTGCCGCTTTGCGCTGGTGCTGGATGTATACTGCGCATGTGCAGATCTGTGTCTGTGACGACACTCGCAGTTTGCCACTGCTTGATTGACATGCTGCAGCCGCTTAAGGGGAGGAGAAGGGCTATCAATGTCAAACCTTTCATTTTAACTAAAATAAATTCTTTATATTTCATAAGAACCGGAGTCCACACACATATTTCTATTGTGCCGGGATACATTTATTCATTCCTATATACTTCCTTCTGTTCAGAATTTGGATTTTAAATCCAAATTTCAGGTTTTGGATTGCAAAAAATATATTTTAGCTGTTTTTGTCAATTTTTATCGATTTTTATCAATGACTAGCTGAATGCCGTGCTTCGCTAATGGATGAGGATGGTAAATTAGAATTATAGTTGTTCGTTAAGTGACGTTGGTTCGAGATCTAGTATATAGAAATATCTTGCTTCCCTGGCCCACTTTGTGTAGGGGCCGGACCCCTTTTTGGTCCCCCAAGGGACCCTGCTCTTCCCACTATACAACTTTCTGTGGCTTCTTGCTGCCTCCATTCCCCTCTTCACATCATGCCCCTGTGAACTGATAGATTTATTTACAGTTTATTATATAGAGCAGCACATTATGCATCGCTTGATATACTCTGTGCTGCTGGGGGCCCCTGCTACTTCCACTATATAACTCTCAGTGTGTGGGTTCGTGCTACCTCCATTCCACTCCTGACAACATGTCACTGCCCCTGTCACATGCAGCCCTGTCCTGCCTGAGGACCTTGCTCCTCCCACTATATAACTGTCAGTGTGTGGCTTACTGCTACCTCAGGGGTGGCCAATTATTTCTGCTTGGGAGCCACCGAACAGTTTCCAGTGACTATCGGAGGGCCACACCTTCCTTTCCTATTTATGGGAGAAAAAGTTGCCAGTTCCTCTCCCCCCCAAACCCCCACCCCTATCCCTTCCTGGTCAAACTTTGCAGTCTCCACCCCCCTACCCCTCCCCCCCCCCCACCCCACCCAGGCAAAGTTACCACCTTCTACCCCCCTCATCACTTCCTGGGAAAAGTTACCAGCTTCTCCCCTCCACCCCCCCCCCCCCCAACCCTTTCTGGGCAAAGTTACCATTTCTCCCCCCCCCCCCCCCCCCCGCCTCCACCCTCCCTCCTCCCCCCATTTTTGGCGATTTCCGTGGATGGGCAGTGACATTTGTAAAACCGGTTCTTAGCAAGCACCTGGGACCTACGGAGAAGCTACCTGCCAATGCAAGAAAAATAAGACATCACTTCTGCGCTCATCAAACAACTGGACAACCAGTGGTAAAGTGCGCATAAATAAGTCAGTAATCCACAGTCTTAAGGTGAGTCCTGATATGTTTGATCCCTTTCTCAAATCCTTTTCAAGAAAATGGCACAGGACGTAAGGTGACTTGGATGCGTACTGTACTCACGTGATAACGTGATGCGTCCCTCGCATAAAGGTATCTTTGGTTCTGTGTTCCTTTCTTTTCTCCTGCTTCTCCAAATGAGACACTCAATCAGTTCTTATCCTCGAGGATGGAAAAAAGAACAGAGGAACGACTGATAGTGTAGTAGGTTCGTGTTTATAAACATGCACTCTTAGAAAGCTTAATTCCTGTGTCCCTTATTCTCTTAATATGGGGGTGCGTACCATACTCACATCCATACAGAGGGGGTGAAAACACATAAAGGTATCTTTAATTCTGCTTGTGGTTCGTTATCCTTAATCCTGATATTCCCAATTGGAGTCACCCACACGTAAGTGAGACAGATAGGGAGTGACACTAGGGAGTGACTAGGATGGTATAATTAGAGGTGAGAAAATCCGGACTTTAACATTCTTCACTCACACCCACATTTGTTCTTGGGTCCGTCTCAGAATCAAGCGCACCTTTGTTTGCATACTATACTTCCGTTGTCACATTGCCATCTTTAAATTAGAATATAGAGAACATCCAATCAAGGTCACACTTTAGTACATTAGGAAGAAGAAACCCACTGGAAATCTAACCGTAGACGCCTGGGCCAATATTTACTAAGAATTCGAGTTTGTCCGATTTCTGTTTTTTTTTCTAAGTCCCAATCCGGGAATTCACTAAGCACCAATCTCGGCAGTGTTTGGATTATTCGTAATGGTTTGATTTGCAAAGTTCCGAAATACGAATGAATAGACCATCGGTCAAACACGGCTGTTATTTCATACAATACGGGCATTCATTATTCATTCGTATTTGGGTGTTAGTTTCTGAGTGCTCAAGTGCGGGTCTGTTTTTTTTCGAATCGTTAAAAAAAGCAGCAAAAAAATAGACCTGCTTTTTCCAGTCGAGTTTGGATAACCATGCACGGATCAGTGAGATCTGTGCATGGTTATCTAAGGGAAAGGGTCTGTTTAGTGTAAAAACTGAAAAAAAAATTGCGTGGGGTCCCCCCTCCTAAGCATAACCAGCCTCGGGCTCTTTGAACCGGTCCTGGTTGAAAAAATATGGGGGGGAAAATGACAGGGGTTTCCCCATATTTCTTCAACCAGCACCAGGCTCTGCGCATGGTCCTGGTTCCAAAAATATGGGGGACAAAAAGCGTAGGGGTCCCCCGTATTTTTTAAACCAGCACCGGGCTCCACTAGCCAGGTACATAATGCCACAGCCGGGAACACTTTTATACTGGTCCCTGCGGCCCTGGCATTACATACCCAACTAGTCACCCCTGACCAGGGTACCCTGGAGGAGTGGGAACCCCTTAAATCAAGGGGTCCCCCCCCCCTCCAGCCACCCAAGGGTGAAGCCCGAGGCTGTCCCCACCCATCCAAGGGCGGCGGATGGGGGGCTGATAGCCTTTTTTAAAAATGTGAATATTGTTTTTAGTAGCAGTACTACAAGTCCCAGCAAGCCTCCCCCGCAAGCTGGTACTTGGAGAACCACAAGTACCAGCATGCGTTGTAAAACCGGGCCCGCTGGTACCTGTAGTACTACTACTAAAAAAATACCCCAGCATTTTAAATGCTGGTTTAAAAAATACGGGGGACCCCTACGCTTTTTGTCACCCGTATTTTTGGAACCAGGACCAGGCGAAGAGCCCGGTGCTCGTTGATTAAATATGGGGGAACCCCTGTCATTTTTTCCCCCATATTTTTTCAACCAGGACCGGCTCAAAGAGCCCGAGGCTGGTTGTGCTTAGGAGGGGGGACCCCACGCAATTTTTTTCAGCTTTTTTAAGACTTTAAACAACTTTATAAGGTACACAATGAAGACCTGCACGGATCTCACAGATCCGGCCGGGATTCCTTGTGTTTTGTCAGGCAGTGTTTTACTCATCACTCCCGTAAAACACTGCCTGATATTACGAATCACATCGACATCGGAAAAAACGATTGTGCAAAACTCGGCAGCTTAGTGAATGATCGTATCAGGATTCAAAAAGTTGCAGTAAAATGCACCCGATACCATTCGAGTTCAAACACCCTTCAAAACGGCAAAAACACAAATCTTTGTAAATATACCCCCTGGTGTGAACGAATGTTCTGTAACTTAACAACCAATCAAATACTAGCGGTCATATTTGTAGTACAGTTTAGAACATGACATTTTTGTATGGCCATTTTAACAATTTAACCGTGTAACCTATGTAACATATTGCATTTATTGGCATACAATAGAGAGGGGAATGTGAAATCATATTGGGATGTTTTATGTAAGTAATATTTCCCAAGGTTTTCCTTGAAGAAGTCATGCTATCGATTATCAAGCAAGGTTGTGCAACCCTCCGATAACTTTAATAGTCTGCCTACAGTGGCAAACGCAGGATTTTTAGAGGGGGGTTCCAAATGCAATCCACAATCTCCCACTCTGCATAACACGGAATACACTATTAATATTTAACACTATAGATGGTCTATAGTATACTGTAGGCTAGGCTGTATCAAACATATTTAAATAATATAAATAAGTGGTCAGGAAAAGGTTACTATAATAAATAAATACACAAACTTAATAGATAGAACCAATACTGCACATTCAAAGCACACATTCTCCCACCTCATGGTAAGGCTCCTGTCTCTTTTTACTGATAGCTACTCTCTGGTCCAGTGCACTGATTGAGGACTCCGAATCACACACACAGAAAACTTGGTAGAAGAAGCTGCTACCACTGGACATGTGCAGCATCTCTGGTCTGTCCCTTACACTGCATGATATGGCGGCAGCTCTAGTAATCATATTATATACCATTGCTATTGTTATCAGAATTTAAAACATTTACCAAGAGGAGGGGGTTTCCGGGCAACTGGAAAGCCCTTCTGCGTTTGCCTATGGCCTATATCCAATTATGTGATGTGTACTATAGAGCTAGGTCACCGTGTGACCTCACAATTGTCTTCTGAAAGATACCTAGGAATTCTTTTCTCTTCCTCGTCCCGACAGTATAGAAGTTATATTTGCATTTTCTTATCAGTCACAAAATCAGCAACATTGTAACCGGTGGTCTGAACACAGGTTTATTTTTAGTTTAGTTATTTTAGATCATAGTATTTATGGTATCTCCTTATCACTGCTCACAAGGATGGTATTGTACTAGGGTGACCTTCTGTGGCCTGCAGCAACGTGAGTCAGATATTTTCATTTCAAAGGAGGACAGACAGGGCTAAATAGGTTTCTCATACTTTTGATCCTGATTGCAATTTACTTGTAGAACCATCATGACTATCTGACATTAGTGTATGTTCACGTTATTGTGATTACCAATATTAAACTGTCTAGACGCTAATGCTGTGGCTGATGGTCATTAAACCCACAGGAGAGTCTTTGAAGAGCCGGGATTACTGTATCAGGTTCTGTCCAGGAAGCAAAGCTGTCTGTACATCACAACATATGTCAGTGCTGTACGCCGGCTCACATGTTCCTTTATTGCATACCATTATACTCACAGCGCAAGATGTTATTACATTCAAATAATTAAACTTATCTGTTCTATTCAAGCTGTCAACTCACAACATAATGTCATCATGGAAGATAAGAAATGGATACAGTTCAGGCCAGCATATGAGAAGTGCATGGAGAATAAAATGTCATTTTATAGAGGATAATAGCTCAAGGCAAAAGTTGAAGAAATGTGTGAGAAATTAGGTATCTTAACGAGATTGACAATCTAAAATGGACCCTTTAAAGTTATCTATCGGGCGATTATGTAAATAAAACGTATATTTCTATAATTGTGAATTTGAGATGAAGGACAACAACGTTTTTGATAGTGTCGTTTATTGCAGCCATAAAAATAATTTTCGGGCCAATGTATCAGAAATACTTTGACATGGAAGCTGATCGATGCTCGTTTCCATGGCAACACTGGCTGGCAGCAATAAGACGAAGCTTATAGGCCCTACACACTTGTCGATGTAACTGAAAGATATGAACGAGATACCGTTTATACAGATGTGTCCACTTACATCTTTGCTGTTTTGCTAAATATGGCACAACATGCAAAACACGGCTAAGCTATTTTTCACGAGTAACAAGTGGATAGATTTTAAAATTATTATTTGCCATGATAGAACATATATAAAGTAACATATTAAAGAAGCAAATTAAAAAAAATCATAAGGCATGGCTAAATCTCTGAGTCTATGGCATGCAAAACTGTGCCATACATGGCGGGATATAGCAAAGATGTATGTGGACACATCTGTATCTTTCAGTGTGGAGGCACCAGCGATGAATGATGTAGTGCCCCGTCAGCTGTGCATGCAGGCCAATATGGACGATCTCGTCCATATTGGCCTGCACCTGTATGGAGCCGTGTGATGGGGGGAGTGAAGAAATTTCACTCCCCCCGTCACTGACACACACACCCCCGCCGCCGGGTCGCCCGTCTGCCGTATCGGCGGTCGGGCAACTCGGCGGTGTATCGCCATGTCTGTAGGGCCCATTAGAAGAAGAGACCAGCCAATCCACGTCCAAAGCTGGGTCACACGTGTGCACTGCACATTACGCCCAGACATCGGCTTCCAATTGCAGATTATTCAGTAAATAAATAGATTAAAAAAATATGTATTATTCAAATCTCAAAAAAAATTATCTAATTTATTTTTCAAATACAGTGCATCCCGAAAGTATTCATGGCACTTCACTTTTTCCACATTTTGTTATGTTACAGCCTTATTCCAAACTGGAATAAATTAATTTTTTCCCTCAAAATTCTACACACAATACCCCATAATGACAACGTGATAAAAGTGTTTGAAATTTTTGCAAATTTCTGAAAAATAAAAACTGATAAATCACATGTACATAAGTATTCACAGCCTTTGCTCTATACTTTGTTGATGCACCTTTAACAGCAATTACAGCCTCAAGTCTTTTTGAATATGATGCCACAAGCTTGGCACACCTATCTTTCGGCAGTTTCGTCCATTCCTCTTTGCAGCACCTCTCAAGCGCCATCAGGTTGAATGGGAAGCGTCGGTGCACAGCCATTTTCAGATCTCTCCAGAGATGTTCAATAGGATTCAAGTCTGGGCTCTGGCTGGGCCACTCAAGGACATTCACAGAATTGTCCTGAAGCCACTCCTTTGATATCTTGGCTGGGTGCCTAGGGTCATTGTCCTGTTGAAAGATGAACTGTCGCTCCAGTCTAGTCTCCCAGTTCCTGCCGCTGAAAAATGGATGGTATTGGCCTGGTGATGAGCGGTGCCTGGTTTTCTCCAAACATGATGCCTGGCATTAACGCCAAAGAGTTCAATCTTTGTCTTATCAGACCAGAGAATTTTGTTTCTCATGGTCTGAGAGTCCTTTAGGTGCATTTTAGCAAACTCCAGGCGGGTTGCCATTTGCTTTTTACTAGGGAGTGGCTTCCGTCTGGCCACTCTACCATACAGGCCTGATTGGCGGATTGCTGCAGAGATGGTTGTCCTTCTGGAAGGTTATCCTCTCTCCACAGAGGAATGCTGTAGCTCTGACAGAGTGACCATCGGGTTCTTGGTCACCTCCTTGACTGGGGCCCTTCTCCCCCTATCGCTCAGTTTAGACGGACGGCCAGCTCTAGGAAGAGTCCTGGTGGTTCCAAACCTTCCATTTATGGATGATGGAGGCCACTGTACTCATTGGGACATCCAAAGCAGCAGATATTTTTCTGTACCCTTCCCTTGATTTGTGCCTCAAGACAATCCTGTCCCGGAGGTCTACAGACAATTCCTTTGACTTCATGCTTGGTTTGTGCTCAGACATGTACTGTCAAGTGTGGGACCTTTATATAGACAGGTGTGTGCCTTTTCAAATCAAGTCCAATCAACTGAATTTAACACAGATGGACTCCAATTAAGCTGTAGGAATCTCTCAAGGATGATCAGTAGAAACAGGATGCACCTGAGTTCAATTTTGGGCTTCATGGCAAAGGCTGTGAATACTTATATAGAGTACATGTGATTTTTTATTTTTTTAAATAAATTAGCAAAAATCTCAGAAACACATTTTTCACAATGTCATTATGGGGTATTGTTTGTAGAATTTTGAGGAGAAAAAAAAAATAATTTATTCCAGTTTGGAATAAGGCTGTAACATAACAAAATGTGGAAAAAGTGAAGCGCTGTGATTTCTATCCTGATGCACTGTGTATATTATATATATATATATATATATATATATATTTATTTAATATATTTTTCTTTACCATCGCTGCTATTGCCATCCAGATAACATTATAATAACCAGAGGACAGTGGCAATATTTGTACCAACAAAAGCAGCTATTGCCACCACTGTTAGTAACATTTGGTAAATGGCAAAAAAATCCCTCTCTATAAAAGACAGCTTTTCAGGGCTAAATAAATAGACTCCACAATACAGTCAAATTGGGAAATGTTAGAACTCACCATTGGCCACTACACAGACCCTAGAGTAAGTTGTTGGTCAATCCCTAACAGCCTAACCCCTAACCCAATCCAGTAAACTAACCCTAATACCCTAACCCAGTGGTTTCCAAAAAATTTGGAATCACAGCGCCCTAGAATATCAGAATTTTTTTCACGGCACCCCTAGGCCAAAAATTTCTTATTGAGAAATTTAAAAAGAAATATTACATTAAGTAGATCGCGTTTATATGTCATCCTTAGGGTCAGTTGTGTGGTGAGGGACAAGATTTGCTTCTGTTTGGCCACATATTTTATGACTGGCAGTCACCAGCACTGGTTTTGCCTATTATATTGACCATGAATAATTTGAATTGGTCCTGGACCACCAACCCAGGGCACCCCGGCAAGTGTCCCGAGGCACCCCTGCCCTAACCCCTGACATAAGGCTAATACTCTAACCCCTATTCCTAATACCCTAACCCTAAAAGGTACACTGGATGGGCCATATGGTCCTTATCTGCCATCAAATTCTATGTTTCTAATGTGCTAGATGGCTTTTTCCCTCAGCTTGCTTGTGTTATTTACTGTATACTGTAGGTGCTTTCAGTGAGTCAAGTAGAGATTTTCTGATAGAGGACTACCATGCTAATAATAATAATAATAATAATAATAATAATAATAATAATAATTATATTTATATAGCGCTCCTTTTTCAACAGGACACACAACATAAAAAAGAACATGCAGAGCACAAAATAAGCATAATGCAGGGTTGCTGCAGGCATTATGGGTAATAACTTCCACAGTTTGTATATTCCACCCTCACAAGGTACCAGGTGAGGTAGCTATATTTTGGACACACTGCACAGGATTACCCTCCGTGGAATAGATTATCCCTAGGACAAATAACACAAATTGGGGTACTCCAATTAAAATTAGGGTGTAGGTTCCACACTGCAAGATCATTTTATCATGCTTAGATATCTATTACATGCCCATGCCTATAGGCACTCGGTCGCATGCGCTATTTGTTTATTAATGTAGTTCCTTAACATAATGTTGTGCAATCAGCTGGGAGTAAAGCCTAAATTTAGTATGAGTGATGGGTATGAAATAGTGTTTACTGCACAGGATGTTTTAAACCTAACAAATCACAGCATGTTTGGAACCAAGAAGATTTCCAAGTCGAATTCACAACGGATGGGGATCTTTAAGATACTGGTGGTTTGGCCAACTGTAGATGCAATGATAACACTTGACCACGTATCGTTTTTTTTTTCTTTGTCTATTTGCAATATCTGTTCCTCTGTCCTGAGCACCAAAAGTCTACGTTTCTAAGGGAATACATATGGTATGCCAGCTGTCACTATACTGACAGAGACATAAGGTCTGCCGGAATCCCTCCAGCGAGGCAGCAAGTTTCCTTGTGGGCCTGCTGCGCTTGCCACAGGTTCTTTTCCCACTTAGTTGGTGGCGTGGACAAGCCAACCGAGTGGGAAAACCAAGCGTTTTTCTGGGTTCCAGGCGTCAGTATATCAACGGCTGTCGGGATTCCGGTGTTGGTCTCCTGAACCCCGGGATCCCGACAGCCGGTATATTGACTACATCCCATTTCTAAGATGTGGCCAAATCCCATTTCTGTATGTAAGTATGGCCAAATCTGTCAATAAGCAGCAGTTAGTCAGATGTATGAACACTTTAAGGTTGGTCGATAAAGGCAACTACATCTTAACACTATTACTGCAGCTAAATAAGTGATGGATATATTTGGGAAGTAACTCTAGATATATTATATAGTATACTAAGTTGCCAAGTTCCATGTTTTCTAAAGTATGAACATTCCTTTACCCCACCCAATCTCCATGTCCTCTACTTGGCCTTGCCACCTACTTAATCCCCTTGACATGTCCACTCATGTCCCAAAGTGGCATTTGCTTATTACTGTAATGCCATATACATACTTTATGTATTATTATGAGCTTGTCTTACTGGTCTTCACCAATAAGTGTGCAATGCTCACAACAAAACGCACAATAAAAGTATAAGACACCTGTGTTCCAGCCGTTCTCCCACTGCCAACTGCCACGTTGTGAGCAGTCTCTTGCCGCCACCGTCCTAATGTTACAGTTTAGATTATTTTCTGGATAATGAATTGTTCAAGAAATATTCTGCACAAATTGGCAATCATAAATCTGTAAGGCTGAAAGGCACTACCTTTATACAGTGGATAATTCACTGGCATAAGATTGATGGTAAGTGTTTGATTAAATTACTGAAGCTTCACAGTAATGACAATACAATTCTGGGAAGGCAACTGAAGAGAAAACAAGATTACACAAGTCCAACAATCCAGAATGAAATCATCAGTCTAATGATCTGTAATTTTATCCACACTATTGTAAAATAAATTAATTGTGGTTCACAGTCCCATTTTATCATCTCTGATGAAAGTCAGCAATGTGCTCAAATGACAGAATATAATAGCGCGATAACATTGTGAAGGCTGTGCCACTGGAATGAGCTTCATGGCTGGAGAGAGAAAATGTCATTGTGAGCAAAATATATAACACTTGGCTCAAGCTGAGTGGTATGCCTATGCGATAATTCACTTATAGGATATGTTTATTACCTGGAGCATTCACACACATGGAAACAAAAACCTAGGCCACCACGTACAGTATATTAACCTATCATTTTTTATATTTGTTACAAAAATGAGTCGCGCCTGACTGCAAAGTGTAGCTCAGGATTCTTAAATAACAGCTGATTATGAATAATTACGTCAGAGGAGCCTATTAAATAAAATGCTATTAAAACCACAAATATGTTTAAGCAGCAGCAATCAATGTGATCCTTTAGTTTATTTTCTCATTTACGCTCAAAAAATATCAGAATATAATTCAGAATATGGAAAACTACAGCCTCTTGGGCGTATACTATTTATCAACACTTCTTTTTGGCAACGGCACTTTCCACATTTGTTTTGCCAATCTTTAAGTTGCGCTGGCAGGCCGCTACTCGCCGCTTTCCGAATCGCTGCGGCTGCGTGTGACGTTACGCAGCCACCATGGCCCACCCCCCCCCCCCCCCATCGTTCCAGGCACTCCTCCGGTGCCTGGCTCGCGCCCCGCCAACAGCTTTCTAATGCCGTTGGCACTCCCCCTCCCGCCCCATGACCGCCTCTGCCTGTCAATCAGGCAGAGGCGATTGCTGATAGCATCTCACTGGACTCGCGGGGTGCGTGAGCGCACTCCACAAAGTATTTCATACTGCGATCGCTGCCGCTGCAGCAATGCAGTCTGAATTACCCCCCAAGACTGAAACCAGAAACTAGAACCAAAACCAAAGGCAAAACACGGGACCCCGTACACATCTCACGAACGTTTTATAGATTGGATTTCAAAAGATTAATTTTTTTAAATCTAATTTTGGTCTGTTAGTGTTTATTTAAAATAACCACGCCATTCATATTTTATTTAAGAAAGGGAGCAGCGATCCTTACACAGTATGCATCAGTGCTCCATGACCAAGTGCTGTTAATATTTTGAACTATATATTTCTGATATACAGGAAAAAATGGTGTGGAATATGTTTGGTAGTAGAAAAGACATTTCTTTCCCCCAGATGTAGGTAACTGTAATAATATATGTTTGCTTTGGAATTGACACTGGAATTGGCACTGGATTAAAAACAGAGAAATTGCACATAATTGGCTTTTTCTTCTGATTTGTTTTCCAATGTCACGATGATCTTCTTGTGCCAGTCAGCTGTTACTGAAAGAAGTCCACCTTTGTGGGATTTTTATGCACACAACTTGTTGCATCGGTAAGTTCAACCTCAGTGATTTGTGACACACCGGTAGGAGACATCTGTAGACAGACGAGTGAACATGCTTACCACCCCAGCCTATCTGCAAACTGCTCAAAGAGATACTGGTTTAGCTGGAGACACCTTGGGGCTGAGTGGACATATTATTTATGTCTATTTTTGTAGCCTAAAATAAGCTATTTACTGCTGCACATGCCCAGAAAATAAAGTGGACGTCTATGAGAGTTGGCAGATTTTATCGCATCTTTCAACTTCTTATGACTATCGAAACTGGAAAGGCTAAAGAAGAACTAAGCACACACATTCTGAGTAGGGTAAAAACCATGTTCGCGGTTGACACACCTGGTGAAGCAGATATGCCTCATAATAGCCATGTCACTTGCAGGTGCCTGAGGACTGGTGTAAGTACATTCTGTTGCTCATGGCTGTCGTCAGTGCTAGTTAACAGTTTTTGACTGGCCGATTGTAGAGTCACCTCTAAATCTGATATGTATTACCCACAGTAGTCAAGGGTGGGCAGGATTTAAAGACATGGACAATGCTCCCTACAGACCCTTGCGATGGTGTATGTCATGTCATCACGTCTCAGTGGGTGGAACTCTATGGCATAAATTACATCTCCATGACTGGTTCTCGATGCTTCTCTGTATGGCCCTGCAACATATGGTCTAAGAGATAACCACCTATTTCAAGAGTCTTCCAGACATTCAGCAGGGACAGCAAGCATGATCAGCATATTCTGTACCTTCAGATCATCACAGAATTTTATTCAGGCACATCAGTCACTGTCAACAGTGGAACTTCCACTTTAATTCCCCAACACTGGGGCCAATGCATTCCGAAAACAATAAATATAGGTAACCCTTTCCACTGTACATGGATGAAGACAACATGAAGAAAACCATTGTTGACAGTTGGACTGCCAGTGAATGAACAATGCTAGTAATCCCCTATGTCACCCACCTGTGGTTGTACATCTGGCCAAAGGGTGTTACCTGTCCACCAAGAACAGCTCCCACCTGAATTCTCCCCCTGGTCATCACAGTGGAAGGTAATGTTGTCTATTCTGGTAACAAACCATAGCAGCCCCCAGGAGAAAGAACCCTCCCACTGTCTCACAGTTTCTCACACAGGACTTCTGAAGATGGCTGTGGCTTTTGGGGAAGCTATTTTATGGCTATTTAGTGTAAGTAGTGGGTGGGTTAAATAAGAATGCTTTGCCTCTTTAAAGGATATTAGAAGGCTAAGGTGTGTGAGATAGCACTATATTATCAATCATTTACAGCTGACAAGAGGAGATAGGGATCCCATACAGACACAATGAGCCATAGATAATTCTAGAGTTAATGATTCTTTAAATGTATAATTAAATACACTAGCATATTCAGAAAATTAATGCATAATTGAAGGTGAAGAGACTATAATATGATTGTGCTATTCAAGGTACAGTTATCACTTGGTTCATATATAGGGTCTCTTATGCAGAACAGTCATGCTGTTACACTTGGAATTTAAGTCATGAAGTGAGTAATGTCCACTATGAAGTATAGTAAGCAGCGTGGCTGCAGTCCCTGGACAGGGGGGAGGGGGCAATTAGCACATGTAAACTTACATGCTATGCTGTATGTAATATATTTGCTGGCTGGTTGGAATCAGTATTGGATCCCGGCGGTCATAATACCGACGCTGGAATCAGACATGCGTGATCCCGTTGACGAGTGCATTGTGTCCCCACACGGGCTCGCTGCGCTCGCCACGCTTTAGGCCCGGTGGCGTGCTTTGCTCGCCACACTATTTTATTCCCCCTCGGGGGGTGGCGTGGACCACCCCCCTGAGTGTGAATTTGGGGCCATGGTAAGGATTCCGACCACTGGGATTCCCTTGAATGTCGGGATTCCGGCGTCGGTATTATGACCGCCGCGATCCAGACCACCAGGAAATTAACTGCTTCCAGGTTGGTTATCCCAGGGATCGTCAACACTGTGTGTACTAAGCCGCCATGCTGTACCTGGGACTCAGCATTAGGCTTCCTGCTTTCCTTCTAAGCCTGCCCCCAGACTCGCATTGGCTAGTTTTACAGGAGTCTGGGGGCATGCTTAGAAGAAGAGTGAAGGCTAATGCTGAGACCCGAGTGCCGCACCTGTGATACACGCAGCGCTGCTGATCCCCGGGATAACCAGCCAGCACATATATTACATACAGTATAACATATATGTTTATGTGTGTCCACTATAAAGTATAGCAAGTACAGCAGTTTCCACTATGAAGTATAGAGAGTAATGGGGACGATTCAGCATGAATCGCTGAAGTGCGGAAATCGCTATTTGCCGCTGTCCACATGCACGAAGACTTAGATTACGATCGCATGCGGTGGTGGGGTGGGTAAAGGGTGTCATGGCGGCATTTTAGGGGCGGTGTACAATGTTGGGGGGTTGCGGTCCAGACAACGGAGGCGTGTCTGGACAGTTTGCGGGGCAGGACGCGGTGGCTGAGTCTCACACGCAGCCGCTGCGACCCAAAAGATGGGGGGATATGGGTCCTTGGGTCGACACAACTTAGGTCGACAGTCATTAGGTCGACCACTATTGGTCGACATGCATTAGGTTGACAGGGTTATTAGGCCGACATGGTCATTAGGTCAACAGGTCAAAAGGTCGACATGAGGTTTTTTTCTTCTTTTTTTGGTGCCGTTTTCTTCGTAAAGTGACGGGGAACCCCAATTAGTGCACCATGTCCCCTCACATAGCTCGCTTCGCTCACCATGCTTCGGGTAAGGTTACCATTCCCAATTGTAGTCCATGTGCATCGTAAAGTATGAAAAAATCCAAAAGTTGAATTTTTTTTAAAAAAATTCATGTCGACCTTTTGACTTGTCGACCTAATACATGTCGACCTAATGACCATATCGACCTAGTGACTCTGTTAACCTAATGCATGTCGACATATAGTGGTCGATCTAAGTGGTGTTGACCTAATGACCGCATGGGGTTACCCTAAAACATGTGAGCGCTTCGCTGTTTAGCGAAGTGCTCACATTTTAGCAGGTGGAGTAGGACCCCGCATGCGGGTCGGTCTTGCCCTGTGCTGGGCTGCCCCCCGCATGAGAGTTGTAGTCGCAATACTACAACTCATGCTGAATTAGGCCTAATGTCCACCAAGAAGTATAGTAAGTATTTTCCATTATGAAGTACTGTGTTGTTAGGAATTTCCACTATGAAGTATAGTAAGTAATGCCCACTATGAAATATGTATTTTCCATTATGTCTAGCTGATATTAGTAATGCTTTTTGTACTATTTACTTTTTAATTTCCAGAGAAGCTTGCAAACAATTTAAACAGTCATGGAACACAAATGATCATGGAAACAATTAATCCGTCACAATCCTCTTAAACACCCCATAGCTGCCATTGTTCATCCTAGGGCCTCACAAGTTCCAGTCAGGGATCAGCGGTACCACAGATCGTGCAAATTCCTAACGTGAGTACTGAGTAGGCCCATCCACCCCATGCCCAATGAGACTACCTGCAACTTTTGCTCCTGGAGGATCAAGTCTGTCTAGAGCTCACAGTGAGGCCCTTGTAGAGCGATGGACAACGTCTAGCACAAATTGAGCAGCTCTATGTGGGCTTAGCTATGCCTATGCTGTATGGAGGAGCATCTTTTCTGAAAACAGCTTATCCAGAGAACCCAATTTTTAATTTTCCATTTGCATTTGTCCATTTGAATGAAAAACAATAGGCTCTTTCAACACTTGGACTGGAGGGTGCCTAAAAATATAAGGTCATCTTTAGTTCTTGTGCATGTGATCATATTTTACAGCTATATTATTATTATTTATATATTTATTTATTACCAGTTACTTATATAGCGCACACATAATCCGCAGTGCTTTACAGAGAATGTTTGCCCATTCTCATCAGTCCCTGCCCCAGTGGAGCTTACAATCTATATTCCCTACCACATGTACTTGCACACGCATACATGCTATATCCACCCGGGTTTTGGGGATAATTCCAAGTTGATCGCAGCAGGAAATTTTTTAGCAGTTGGGCAAAACCATGTGCACTGCAGGGGGGGCAGATATAACATTTGCAGAAAGAGCTAGATTTGGGTGGGTTATAGTGTTTCTGTGCATGGTAAATACTGGCTGCTTTATTGTTACACTGCAAATTAGATTGCAGATTGAACACACCACACCCAAATCTAACTCTCTCTGCACATGTTAAATCTGCCTCCCCTGCAGTGTACATGGTTTTGCCCAATTGCTATCAAAAATCCTGCTGCGATCAACTTGGAATTACCCCCTTTGTTTTTTGAGTTGCAACACTGGGGCACAACAGAAAATGGCCTCCAAAAGGTGGAAGGGGACTAGTGATGAGCGGGTTCGGTTCCTCGGAATCCGAACCCCCCCGAACTTCACCCATTTTACACAGGTCCAAGGCATACTCGGATTCTCCCGTATGGCTCGGTTAACCCGAGCGCGCCCGAACGTCATCATCCCGCTGTCGGATTCTCGCGAGATTCGGATTCTATATAAGGAGCCCCGCGTCGCCGCCATTTTTCACTCATGCATTGGAAATGATAGTGAGAGGACGTGGCTGGCGTACTCTCACTTTGTTTCAGGGGGCTGCAGTGCAAATATCTTTATTCTGGGGACCAGCAGTATTATAGGAGGAGTACAGTGCAGAGTTTTGCTGACCAGTGACCACCAGTATTATACGTTGTCTGCCTGAAAAACGCTCCATATCTGTGCTCAGTGTGCTGCATATATCTGTGCTCACACTGCTTTATTGTGGGGACTGGGGACCAGCAGTATTATATAGGAGGAGTACAGTGCAGAGTTTTGCTGACCAGTGACCACCAGTATTATACGTTCTCTGCCTGAAAAACGCTCCATATCTGTGCTCAGTGTGCTGCATATATCTGTGCTCACACTGCTTTATTGTGGGGACTGGGGACCAGCAGTATTATATAGGAGGAGTACAGTGCAGAGTTTTGCTGACAGTGACCACCAGTATTATACGTTCTCTGCCTGAAAAACGCTCCATATCTGTGCTCAGTGTGCTGCATATATCTGTGCTCACACTGCTTTATTGTGGGGACTGGGGACCAGCAGTATTATATAGGAGGAGTACAGTGCGGAGTTTTGCTGACCAGTGACCACCAGTATAATTACGTTGTCTGCCTGAAAAACGCTCTATATCTGTGCTCAGTGTGCTGCATATATCTGTGCTCACACTGCTTTATTGTGGGGACTGGGGACCAGCAGTATTATACAAGAGGAGTACAGTGCAGAGTTTTGCTGACCAGTGACCACCAGTATACGTTGTCTGCCTGAAAAACGCTCCATATCTGTGCTCTGTGTGCTACATATATCTGTGCTCACACTGCTTTATTGTGGGGACTGGGGACCAGCAGTATTATATAGGAGGAGTACAGTGCAGAGTTTTCCTGACCAGTGACCACCAGTATACGTTGTCTGCCTGAAAAACGCTCCATATCTGTGCTCAGTGTGCTGCATGTATCTGTGCTCACACTGCTTTATTGTGGGGACTGGGGACCAGCAGTATTATACAAGAGGAGTACAGTGCAGAGTTTTGCTGACCAGTGACCACCAGTATACGTTGTCTGCCTGAAAAATGCTCCATATCTGTGCTCTGTGTGCTGCATATATCTGTGCTCACACTGCTTTATTGTGGGGACTGGGGACCAGCAGTATTATATAGGAGGAGTACAGTGCAGAGTTTTGCTGACCAGTGACCACCAGTATACGTTGTCTGCCTGAAAAACACTCCATATCTGTGCTCAGTGTGCTGCATGTATCTGTGCTCACACTGCTTTATTGTGGGGACTGGGGACCAGCAGTATTATATAGGAGGAGTACAGTGCAGAGTTTTGCTGACCAGTGACCACCAGTATACGTTGTCTGCCTGAAAAACGCTCCATATCTGTGCTCAGTGTGCTGCATATATCTGTGCTCACACTGCTTTATTGTGGGGACTGGGGACCAGCAGTATTATATAGGAGGAGTACAGTGCAGAGTTTTGCTGACCAGTGACCACCAGTATACGTTGTCTGCCTGAAAAACGCTCCATATCTGTGCTCAGTGTGCTGCATATATCTGTGCTCACACTGCTTTATTGTTGGGACTGGGGACCAGCAGTATTATATAGGAGGAGTACAGTGCAGAGTTTTGCTGACCAGTGACCACCAGTATACGTTGTCTGCCTGAAAAACGCTCCATATCTGTGCTCAGTGTGCTGCATATATCTGTGCTCACACTGCTTTATTGTGGGGACTGGGGACCAGCAGTATTATATAGGAGGAGTACAGTGCAGAGTTTTGCTGACCAGTGACCACCAGTATACGTTGTCTGCCTGAAAAACACTCCATATCTGTGCTCAGTGTGCTGCATGTATCTGTACTCACACTGCTTTATTGTGGGGACTGGGGACCAGCAGTATTATATAGGAGGAGTACAGTGCAGAGTTTTGCTGACCAGTGACCACCAGTATTATACGTTCTCTGCCTGAAAAACGCTCCATACCTGTGCTGCATTGTAGTATATAGTAGGAGTACAGTGCATAATTTTGCTGACCACCAGTATATAATATATAGGAGTACGGTACAGAAGGCCACTGCTCTACCTACCTCTGTGTCATCAAGTATACTATCCATCCATACCTGTGGTGCATTTCAGTTTTGCACAGTTTGCTGACCACAAGTATATAATATATAGCAGTACGGTACAGTAGGCCACTGCTCTACCTACCTCTGTGTCGTCAAGTATACTATCCATCCATACCTGTGGTGCATTTCAGTTTTGCACAGTTTGCTGACCACCAGTATATAATATATAGCAGTACGGTACAGTAGGCCACTGCTCTACCTACCTCTGTGTCGTCAAGTATACTATCCATCCATACCTGTGGTGCATTTCAGTTTTGCACAGTTTGCTGACCACCAGTATATAATATATAGCAGTACGGTACAGTAGGCCACTGCTCTACCTACCTTTGTGTCGTCAAGTATACTATCCATCCATACCTGTGGTGCATTTCAGTTTTGCACAGTTTGCTGACCACCAGTATATAATATATAGCAGTACGGTACAGTAGGCCACTGCTCTACCTACCTCTGTGTCGTCAAGTATACTATCCATCCATACCTGTGGTGCATTTCAGTTTTGCACAGTTTGCTGACCACCAGTATATAATATATAGCAGTACGGTACAGTAGGCCACTGCTCTACCTACCTCTGTGTCGTCAAGTATACTATCCATCCATACCTGTGGTGCATTTCAGTTGTGCGCAGTATATATAGTAGTAGGCCATTGCTATTGATACTGGCATATAATTCCACACATTAAAAAATGGAGAACAAAAATGTGGAAGGTAAAATAAGGAAAGATCAAGATCCACTTCCACCTCGTGCTGAAGCTGCTGCCACTAGTCATGGCCGAGACGATGAAATGCCATCAACGTCGTCTGCCAAGGCCGATGCCCAATGTCATAGTAGAGAGCATGTAAAATCCAAAACACAAAAGTTCAGTAAAATGACCCAAAAATCAAAATTAAAAGCGTCTGAGGAGAATCGTAATCTTGCCAATATGCCATTTACGACACGGAGTGGCAAGGAACGGCTGAGGCCCTGGCCTATGTTCATGGCTAGTGGTTAAGCTTCACATGAGGATGGAAGCACTCATCCTCTCGCTAGAGAACTGCAGTGCCACTCCTAGATGGGCCAGGTGTTTGTGTCGGCCACTTGGGTCGCTTAGCTTAGTCACAAAGCTACCTCATTGCGCCTCTTTTTTTCTGTGCATCATGTGCTGTTTGGGGACTATTTTTTTTGAAGTGCCATCCTGTCTGACACTGCAGTGCCACTCCTAGAAGGGCCAGGTGTTTGTGTCGGCCACTTGGGTCGCTTAGCTTAGTCACACAGCTACCTCATTGCGCCTCTTTTTTTCTTTGCATCATGTGCTGTTTGGGGACTATTTTTTTTTGAAGTGCCATCCTGTCTGACACTGCAGTGCCACTCCTAGATGGGCCAGGTGTTTGTGTCGGCCACTTGGGTCGCTTAGCTTAGTCACACAGCTACCTCATTGCGCCTCTTTTTTTCTTTGCTTCATGTGCTGTTTGGGGACTATTTTTTTTGAAGTGCCATCCTGTCTGACACTGCAGTGCCACTCCTAGATGGGCCAGGTGTTTGTGTCGGCCACTTGGGTTGCTTAGCTTAGTCACACAGCTACCTCATTGCGCCTCTTTTTTTCTTTGCATCATATGCTGTTTGGGGACTATTCTTTTGACGTGCCATCCTGTCTGACACTGCAGTGCCACTCCTAGATGGGCCAGGTGTTTGTGTCGGCCACTTGGGTCGCTTAGCTTAGTCATCCAGCGACCTCGGTGCAAATTTTAGGACTAAAAATAATATTGTGAGGTGTGAGGTGTTCAGAATAGACTGGAAATGAGTGTAAATTATGGTTATTGAGGTTAATAATACTATGGGATCAAAATGACCCCCAAATTCTATGATTTAAGCTGTTTTTGAGGGTTTTTTGTAAACAAACACCCGAATCCAAAACACACCCGAATCCGACAAAAAATTTTCAGGGAGGTTTTGCCAAAACGCGTCCGAATCCAAAACACGGCCGCGGAACCGAATCCAAAACCAAAACACAAAACCCGAAAAATATCCGGTGCACATCACTAAAGGGGACCCGCCGGGATTGAAAGTATTGCTGTATATATATATATATATATAGATATATATATAGATATATATAGATATTTATTTATTAACAGTTTGTTATATAGCGCAGCAAATTCCTTTGCGCTTTACAATTGGAAATAACAATGATATAACAAAACTGGGTAATAACAAACAGTCATAGATGTAGGAGGGCCCTGCTCACAAGCTAACAATCTATAGGGGTATATATTGCATTTAACTACCTAATAAAGGTGTATACTGGATTTAATGATGCCTTAATCAATATATTCACCCAATAACATACTGACATATACACCAATGCAGTAACAATTTCTAATTGTCCATTGTTTTCTTTTTTTGTTAGCGACCATGGAAACACCCAAATCCCCTACCCTCCAAACATAAAGATGACAGCTAAAAAGATGACAAACAGATCTCTTGCGTATGGCGGAGAGTGATCCTCCTATTAAGGTGCATACACACTGGGCGTTTTTGCCCAGCGTGTATGCACAGCAATGATCGCTGAAATCGCTGGACTGAAAAGCGCTCACTGAGCTATTTTCCCCCTTGCCCAGCGATATCTATAAAATTTACATACTCTTGCAATGACACATTGGCTAACTTTTTAGACGTCAAGGTGATGTTGATTAATGGATCTCTGCACTCAGAGATATACTCCAAACCCACAGATAGGAATACTCTCTTGCTGGTGTCTAGTCACCACCCTCCCGCTTTGAAAAAGGGCCTTCCAGCATCACAAATGATGAGGGTGGCCCGTATCACTAGTGATCAGGCCAAGGTACCACGATTGCTGGATGAGATGATCTCTAAATTTGAACATCGGGGCTATGATAGACATCTGTTAGAGGCACAGAAACAGAGGGTACTGGGTATGTCCCGGGATGAATTGTTAAAACCTACTGGTACCAAGGAGAGTGTAATCCTACCTTGGAGTAGTGACTATTCGGTGGCCAGCCCGATTATACATAAGGCCTCTAAGGCGCTTTGGCCCATAGTGGCATCTGACCCCGATCTCACAGGGCTGAGGAATATTAGACCTGTAGCTGCATTCAGACGGGGCCGGAATTTAAGGGATCGTCTAGTACGAACAGATATCACCGAGATGGGCATGACTAGGAAACCTAATGTCCATTATAAATCCCCGGGTTGTTACAGATGCCCCAAATGTTCTACGTGCCGATACATGGTGGCGTGCAAGGAATTTGAGCACCCACACAACAAAGCAAAGAAGTATTCTATTAGACATGTTATCACATGCAATACCTCCTATGTAATATACGCAATTGTCTGCCCATGTGGTTTTTACTACATTGGTCAGACCACGCGGAAATTGAGTGAGAGGATGGCGGCCCATCGGTCGGCCATCAAATTGACACTCGAAGGAAAAATGGTTGACCAACCGGTGGCACGATATTTCAAAACGGCTGGCCACACGTTGGGGGACCTAAGATACTTTGGCTTTGATCATGTACCGATCACGCTATGGGGGGGAGACAGGGCGAAATATTTAGTGGAGAAGGAATCAAGATGGATCATGATGTTGAATACTTTTGCCCCATTTGGTCTTAATGATAAGATCAATTGGAACACTGTATAATTAGGTGTGTCATATGGTTCAAGTATCTTATCGTTGGGCATGTTCCCCTTCAGTTATGGGGTTGCCGATAATGTATTGTTGCGGGGGGTAATAGTGTTCCAGCAATAGATGACATATGTATGTGGTTCATGGGGTCCCTTGTTTGAGAGTTTCCTTGTGGATACCTTGATAATTATATGTATGCTTGGGCTGGCATTAATATATATATATTTTTTTTTTTACATGTTTGTATTGGTATTTATGGATGTGTGGCAATAGGTCACTGAGATGTATATATGTATGTTTTATGTATTTAATGTATTGTTGTCACGCGTTTTGTCACAGGTTCTGGCTGGGTTCCGGCCGCTGACATTACAGGAACCTGTCCGTAGAGCCGGGGCACCCAAGACTTCCTGCTCCGGAAAACAGTGTAGCGGGTGGTGCACAAGCCGTGCGTTGCCACAGCAACATGATGCAAGGAGCGGAAACGGAAGGGAACGCGACGGCCGCGGACGGTAACCAGGTGGCCAGCGGCGGTGATCAACGGGAACTCTCACAGGTATTTAAATGTATGTTTGTAATTGTATGGTTGTTTACTGATCTTGTAAGGTACTGAGGACGGAGCTGTAGCTCCGAAACGTGCGTTTACCTTAATACAAGTCTTTTGCTTATATACAAACTGTCTCCAGTGCCGTGATTCCAGGAGGAGTGCATGTGATTTTACACTGTTGCACAGAGACTTGTTGCTGTTTCAGAGTTGGAGTGCCGGCTGCTATGGACTATATATATATATATATATATATGATGAACAGTATGTACAGGGAGGAGAGATTTTTCTTGGCATGCTGACTTTTTGCAAAAACTTGATTGATAATACATCCTGCATTGTTAATTCTTTGGCCTTGACTTTGCTTTCAAATATGGCGCTTTATCTACCATCATGCCATAAGTACAAATGCACATGTACAAACAACATGGAATGCTTTGTACACCTTTATCAGTTGGAGTTGAGTATTTCAGGTCCACTCTCATGGAACAACCTGTTCATTTCACACACTACAATAAATATATCCAAACAAAAGCCTTTGTAATGCTAAATCGGACTCTCAATCTCTATTTCCATTCTGGAAGCCCACCTGAATTTTGCCTAAGGGCTTCGGTGATTGTTGCAAAGGACAGTGGGTGGTGGATGGGCCAGGGGCAGTGACTGTAGCATTCACAGCTTGATGTTTGACTGTCCTCTGAAGACGATGAAGCATCTTATTTCCCAGCTACCAAGCCCATCAGTTATCCTTGGGGCTATAACAGCTGCAAAATAAGATTTACCCATTAGCTCTTCTTCCTCTCCTCCCGCTCAGAGAACAGCAGTGATGGTGCAGCAACAGAACATCACTAGTGTAATCAGTGTAGCAAACAAAGCTTTCACTCTGTGGCATGAGAAATTCCAAATAATATGTGCTGGCCTCTGGTTTTGCCTTTGTCAGTTCCTCATGCTTGCTCCTCTGGTTCTACTTACAATGTTTTTATCATTTGCCTATACAAGTACCTGTACATAGACTTTGGTGCGTTGTTCATCATCAGCTATTGGTTCTGGAATCCTATGCTTTGCAATTCTATTGGTCAATCCTGGTCTACATCTCTAAATCCATTGTAGAAATAAAGAAGCAGAACTCTAGGATTGGGACTGGGTAGCACAGACGGTGTAATGGTTAGCATTACTGTCTCACAGCTCTAAGGTCATGGGTTCAATTCCCACCATGGCCCTCACTGTGTGGAGTTTGTCTATTCTCCCGGTGATTGCATTGGTTTTCTTCCAGGTAATCCGGTTTCCTCCTACAACCCAAAAATAGAGGCACGGCTGTTCTCTATAATATTTTTTCTTGTTCAAAAATATATTGACAGGTTAATTGGCTCGAAACAAAAAAAATGAACCCTAGTATGAATGTGTGTGCATGTACATGTGGTAACTGGTAATAGACTAAAATACACGTAGCTGAACATATTCACTCACATAAATCACTGCTCAGCCTTTCAATCCATAGTCTGGAATATTTAAGTATTAGCAATACACGTGTCCTGCCTGAATGAGAATTGGCGTGTCCTGCTCCCTTGTTACTATTAATACATACATATAATAAAACTGTAAGGGTTATGTCTGTATATAGCAATTCTTTTTTGAGAAATATACTTCTAGTGACTGTTTATGAACTATGGAGACCAAAAAAAAAAAATTCAGAAATTTTGTCTGTTCGTTCTGGCATCACGCAAAAATGACTGGATGAATTTTGATGGCGCTTTCACTATTGTATAGCTTAGAGACCTAGAAAGAAACTGAGGTATGTATGATCTTGATGTGACATTAGGGAGAGGAGCAATAAAGGAAAACCAGACACTTGGTGCATGCAGTGTCAGGCTCCTCAAGCCCAAAATGACAATATGTATATAAATATAGAAAGTTGATGTTCCGATCATGCTTCTGCAGAACATTACTCAGCCCAAGTTATGCAACGGAACCCAACTTAAAGTGACTGCTCTGCAGAGGAACCTAATTGAGGCAGGGATGAGGCGCAGGTGACACTGTGTTTATATGACGTATACCCCTCATCCCCAACAATTTTCCTTTTCAATTCAAGTGCCTGCAGTTTCCTGTAAGCATCTGCTTCGCTATGATGATCAACAGGTTGCAGCGGGAAATGCTCAGGGTTGCAGGCGTAGCTCTCAGGACCAGCTGCTTCTCCCTTGGGCAGCTATACGTGGCTTGCTCACGAGTTAGTAGCCTCAATCATCTTTTTGTGTTAATCCCTGAAGAAAAAACTGCAAATATTGTTTACAAAGAAGTTTTGTGATCAATGTGTACAATATAAAATATACATCACAATATTAGCTGCCACTACTGTCTTTGTAAAATTAGTTCCATTGAGCAATAACAGACATCCACACGAATGAAGCTGCGGGCAAACGTTAGATATTTTTTCAAAACCACTACTATATGCTATTATCATATCAACTGATTCAGGGGCCTATTTATCATCACTTAAATACTAATTTATACAATAGTTTATGTAATATTATAACCTTTAAGTTACAGGCCTGTTCATCACTCATGTAACACGAGATATCACTGATATCTCCTGGTAACAATTCCCACATTTCATAAATTCCGAAAAAGCATTTTTTTCAGAACTTGGTAGTGTTACTGTATGCCATCCTGAGACAGTGTACAGACCCTATTTAAATGTGTTCACTAGATAGTTGTTTACATGCCAGCTATGCAGAAGAGGGATATTTTCAGATCCCTCCCCGTTGTGTACTTACTGCCAGCAGCTCTCAGCTCCACAGAACTCAAGCAGCATACAGGCAGCTCCACCTCCGTCCCTCCTCCCCTCTGCCCCTTGGTTACCCCAGCCTGTGTAAGCAGGGGAACACTGATTGAGAGGCAATTTATGCGGCGACACTGACAGGCGGCATGGAAAAAAATGGCTGCAGGGGACACTTATAGCTAGCATGGGAGCAGAGGGCTCAATATATGTATATTATTTTTTTTATAAAGGTGCATGCGCAGTTTGAAAAATGCGTGTGAATATTAGTGGAACAGCGTGACGTGTCATAGAATTCATTTACAGTAGTTCCTCCACAAAAGAAGCACCCATCCTGCTAGGGTAAAAGCTTTTCATTTTATAATCAGTGATACTTTGGAAAATTGGCTACTTTGCCAATCCTTATTTTTGCATTTTTGGAGTAATCCTTTATGCTCACTTTCTTAATGCTTGACGTGGCTGTTTTATATGCCTCACCATTCTTTGATTTAAATGTTTTGTCTTGTGACGCCAACAAGGAGGGAGCATCACCATTCAGACAGTAATAGTTCTACCAGAGGGTTGGGTAAGGAATCCCGGCGGCCGGGATCCCATCGTTCAGATAACCCATACCGGAATCCTGGCCGCCAGAATGCCAGTGTGAAGGGTGGTGCCCCCTTCTTCCCCACGTCGCGTCGGGCAACGGAGCGACGGGCGGCGGCGCGGCGGGCAGGTCCCAGTCTGGAGGGGCTTGCATCCGAAAGGATTCAAGCCCCTCCAATCACCGCGGCGCATTTCAAACGGCGCGCCAAGCGCAAGTCAATCAGGACTCGCGCCTTGGCCGCCAATCAGAGCTCACAGCGGCTCCGCCCGCTCCCGGCGCCATATAAGAGGCGCTGCGGAGCGGGAGCAGTCAGTCGGGCGGCGGACGGCAGCGGAAGAAGAGCTCCAGCGGAAGAAGACGGCGGCCGAGCAGCGGAAGAAGACGGCGGCCGAGCAGCGGGAGAAGACGTCGGCGGAGCAGGAGAAGACATCGGCAGTGCGGGAGAAGACGTCGGCGGAGCCAAGCAAGAAGGCAGAAGACGGCGACCAGCGGCGGAAGTCCGGCGGAGAGTGCTGCAGCGTGTGGAGAGCAAAAGAGCTAACGAAGCTCCCCGCTGCAGCCTCTCCCTCCGCGACAGGTAGGCGGCCTTGGGCCACCTCCACCTATTTATAACCCTCCCTAGAGCACCAGGGACAGGCACTAGGCCTGCGGGGAGAGTCAGGCCCTGTCGGCCTGTGCGCCCAGTAGGCAGGCTCCGGCCTGTGCCCACACCAGGCCTCCGGCCTGTGCCCACTCCAGGCCTCCGGCCTGTGCCCACTCCAGGCCTCCGGCCTGTGCCCACTCCAGGCCCCCGGCCTGTGCCCACTCCAGGCCCCCGGCCTGTGCCCACACCAGGCCTCCGGCCTGTGCCCACACCAGGCCTCCGGCCTGTGCCCACTCCTGGCCTCCGACCTGTGCCCTCACCCAGGCTTCCGGCCTGCGCCCCTCACCCAGGCCCCTGGCCTGCGCCCCTCATTCAGGCTCCTGCCTGCGCCCCTCATTCAGGCTCCTGCCTGCGCCCCTCATTCAGGCTCCTGCCTGCGCCCCTCATTCAGGCTCCTGCCTGCGCCCCTCATTCAGGCTCCTGCCTGCGCCCCTCATTCAGGCTCCTGCCTGCGCCCCTCCGGCTGGAAGTGGGCTGTGCAGCAGCTCTTGAGGGATCAGTGGCTGTTGTTTGAAGCCGACCGGCCCCACGCGGTGTATGGCCCAGGGGATTGGAAGTGTGGAGTAACGTTCCCGTCCCACACGTCGCCATCCCCCGGCCGTCGGGAGTGGGCCACCGTCTGCTTCAGACCCTCGTTCTTCATTGTGAGCCAAAGGCACCGGCCGGTGTCCAACATCTGGAAGGTAGGACTGGTAAATCGGGGTATACTGTTGGGCCGGGGAATTGTTCCACTGACTTGCCGGGTAGTGAACGTGATTAATTAGTCCGGTCTCTGTTTGATTGGGATAGAACCAGTAGCCTCCAGTTGTATAAGTTAGTTTGTTTAGGCAGGCGTAGTTGGCTGTATCGTTGTTAGCCGTAGAGTAGCCTGCAGGTAGGGAGGCTGTTCTTCTTGCCCCAACAGGAGCGGAGAGGTGCGACAATGAAGGTGACCCGCAAGTTGGAAGTGAGTATCACCCTGTGCCTGTCTGTCTGTCTGTCATTCCCCCCCTGTATACCGGTCGGGAGGGTTTGCTCGCGGACGCGAGGACCCCCCTCTCACCACACAACGTGCGAGAGTGCGAGTGTGTGAGAATTGGGTAGCTGAGGCCTATTGGCCAGTGATGACCTTCCGCCCAGCCGGTGAAGGTCGCGGCTACCCCTGACGTGTCCCGTACTCGAGGCGGAGGTCGGGCGTATGTCTCAACCGGCATATCCCTCTCTTTCCAGACCCCCGTCGTCCGCGGTGAGGTGGTGTTCGCGCTGGTGCCTGGTCCGGAGAGCGGAGTCCCTACGCATCTGGATATCGTCTGTGACGGCGTTGCACAGGTGGGTGAAGTGACGACACCTGCACAGCGGCAGGCAGTACATCCTTGTTAGGCCGCTCACATTTGGCGTAGTCGGCAGGATGGACGATGATCAGTCACTACCCACAGCCGAGAAGCCATGGACAGATGTGCCGAAACTACCCACTCGGAGAGGCTCGACTGCCAGCTCCACTGATGTGGTACCGAGGGGAACGGACGACGAGCGACGAAGGTCATCGCGTCGACTCAACGTCGGACCAGCCCTCGCCCACCTACCCCGTTACGACGGTCGCAATATGACCTTAGAGGACTGGAAGGCCCGACTAGAGGCGACGTTTCTCATTTATCGGGTGCCCGACGACCTGCAGGTGCCCCTCGCCCTGAATTCTCTGGAAGGCGAGGCTCGTCGGACGATTCTTTTACGACCCGACGATGAACGCGAGGAACTGGAGGAGATCTATAGTATCCTGGGGGATATCTATGGGGACACCTCCTCGGCGGGGACCCTCCGGCAGCGTCTGTTTGGCCGGTTCCAGAGGGAGGACGAGTCCATTCCCCAGTATGCCAACGCCCTCCAGGAGATGATGGGAGAAGTACGTCGGAAGGACCCCGATGGGTTTGGTGCACTCACCAACACCAGTCAGATATTGCGAGATCAGTTCGCCATGGGACTCAGGAACGTGCCCCTGAGGCAGGTGATGCTGGATAAGATATCCCAGGATGACACCCTGACCTTCCATCAGGTGGAAATCGACGCCGTAGCCAGGGACCGCAATGCCAATTACGGGCCACACGCTGTCTTTCCCCAGTGGGTGCAGCCGATCTCCGCGCCCGTGGCTAGCAGGGAGACCAACCCATTAGAGACCTGTGTGCAAGACCTGAAAGAGGCCTTTCTCCGGGTGACCAAAGAGATGAGAGAAGAGGTCTCCTAGCTGAGGGAGGAGGTGTACAGGCGTGACCAGCGAGGCACGGAGTCCCGTGAGCGGGACACCAGGCGGCCCCGTGGACGAAGCACGGGACCCGACGGCCGTCCGGGAGAGGGCCGAGGCCCTCGTTGCTACCGCTGCCATCGGTACGGGCATATTGCACGGACCTGTACCGAAGCAATCCCGGAGGCACCGTTAAACTGACCTCCCTCGCGGTAACGGGACCACCCGTGGGGGAGAGCGATGAGGGGAGATCAGCCATCAACGAACAGGCTGAATTGGTAGGAGAGTGTCCCGTGGTAGTCAGCCGCCTCGGTGGGAAAGACCAGTCCTGCCTGTTGGATACCGGCTCTCAAGTATCCACCATTTCCGAGGCCTGTTTCCTTGAACACTACGCCCACCTCAAAAGTGAGGTGTCCGAGAGCTTCATTACCCTCACGGCAGCTAATAACCTACCCATCCCCGTGGTGGGGGTGGTGTGGATGGAAATGGTGGTTTGTGGCCGAGAGCTGGGTAGGAAGGGGCTGCTGGTAGTCAGCAGCCCGGGGCTGAGCCATGGCCCAGTGATCCTCGGGATGAATGTACTCCGACATCTCGACCAGCTCTTGTTCCAGGAAAATGGGCCACACTATTGGAAGAATCTGGGAGTCCGGCGCCCCGTCCAGCAGGCTCTCCAACAAGTGGGGCGATGGGGGACCAGGGCCCTAGGGGCAATCGATGAGCACCTGGGTCTTTTGAAGGTCGGTCACCACCAGCGCCTGGAGTTGCCACCTCGCCAAGAGGTCCTGATCCCTCTGGAAGTACGGACTCATCAGAGCCTAAATGGCATGGAGGTGATGGTAGAGCCCACTGATGTGCTGAGGGTAGGGTCTGGAGTGATGGTGGCACGTACCGTGTCGGTGGTGACCGGGGGGAAGGTCTCCGTCCGCCTTTGTAATCTCACCGATCAGCTTTGCCGAGTCCCGGCTGGGACAGTCATTGCTCAGGTGGTGGCGATTCACGAGGATAGCATTCAGGGTATGCGAAAACTCTCCCTACAGCCGGAGGCTTCCGAGGCATGGGCATTGTCTGTTCAAGTGGAGGAGCAGGAGGGGGCCTGCCCTGAGTGGAACGGTACAATAATCCGTACGCAGATGGACGTGTCGCTAGATGAGTGCGCGGCCGGGGATGTAGCCAAGCTGGACCAGATGCTCTGGAATCGTCAGAAGGTGTTCTCCCGGCATGAAGAGGATTTCGGGTATACGGAGGACCTACAGCATGAGATCCGTACCGGAGACGCCCCCCCGGTTCGGGAGCGGTATCGGCCGATACCGCCCCGGTTGTACCAAGAAGTAAAGAGCATGTTGCGTCAGATGCTGGACAACCACGTGATCCAGGAGAGCAAGAGTCCATGGGCTGCACCCATTGTCCTAGTCCGGAAGAAGGACGGGACTATCCGGTTCTGTGTGGATTACCGGAAGTTGAATAGTTGCACCGTCCGGGACTCTTACCCTCTCCCTAGGATTGAGGAGTCCCTAGCTGCACTGGGCAATGCAAAATTCTTTTCGACCCTGGACCTGGCCAGTGGGTACTGGCAAGTGCCGGTAGCTCCCCAGGATAGGGAGAAGACCGCATTCGTTACTCCCATGGGGTTGTTCGAATTTTGCCGCATGCCGTTCGGGTTGAACAATGCGCCCGCCACATTCCAGCGGATGATGGAGAGGTGCTTGGGAGACTTGAATTTTGAGGCCTTGCTGATTTACCTGGACGACATCATCGTGTTCGCCGCGACCTTGGAGGAACACTTTGCTCGACTCGATATGGTTCTTCAACGGTTGGAGGAGTACGGCCTGAAGCTCAAGCCCCGGAAGTGCCACCTGTTGAAATCCAGTTTGGAGTACCTCGGGCACGTGGTGTCACGCGATGGGGTATACCCAACCCCCAGCAAGGTGGCGGCCGTCCAAGAATGGAAGGTGCCCACCACTGTCACGGAATTGCGGGCATTCCTGGGTTTGGTGGGGTACTACCGACGCTTCATCAAGGATTTCGCCCGGATTGCGGAACCCCTACATGCCTTGCTTCGAGGGATTGCGACCACGAAGAGAGCTGCCCTGGAGACTTGGGGAGAAGCGCAGAACCTGGCCTTTGACCGACTGAAGGCAAGTCTCACTGAGGCTCCGGTGTTGGGATACGCAGATTTTGAGAAGCCCTTCGTTCTATACACGGATGGAAGTCTGCAGGGGTTGGGCGCGGTCTTGGCTCAGGTTCAGGATGGGCAGGAGCGGGTGATTGCTTACTGCAGTCGTAGCCTGCGAGAGACCGAAAGGAACCCCGACAACTACAGTTCCTTCAAGTTGGAATTGCTGGCGGTGGTGTGGGCCGTGACCGAGAAATTTGCGGAGTACTTGACCGCCGCTCACGTGGATATTTTTACAGACAACAACCCCCTGGCGTACCTGGAGACCGCCAAGTTAGGCGCCTTGGAGCAACGGTGGGTGGCCAGGTTGGCCAAGTTCTCCTACAAGATTCGCTATCGATCGGGAAAGAGCAATACCAACGCGGATGCCCTGTCTCGCTTTCCAGTGGAAACCCCTGAACCTGGTGGAGAAGAAGATGACTGCGGAGAAGAAATGCCGGATCTCACTCGTGTGCGGCAGCCCGTGGGCGGAGAGTTGTGTCGACAGGACGCCCGGACTGCCTTACTTAGGTACACGGAGACGGACTGGGCACAGGAACAGCAGGCCGACGAAGGTTTGGACCTCATTCGACAGTGGGTACAGAGGGGTCATATGCCATCTCGCCGGGAGCAGGATGGGCTGACCGCGTTCTGTAGGAAGGTGGTGCGTCGTTGGGACCAATTGCGGGTCTGCGCTGGTACCCTACGGAGACAATGCTACTTGGAACAGAAAATGCGTACTGTTGAGCAGGTGGTCGTGCCAGAAGCCCGGGTGCGGTCAGTGGTGGAAGAGGCGCACGAGCAGGGGGCCCATTTGGGACCCTATAAAACATACCATTGGTTGAGACGCCAATATTTCGCCCCCCGGCTGCAAGCGGTCGTGGACCAGGTATGTCGTGAGTGCAGGAGGTGTGCGGTAGTTAAGCCGCAGGAACAGCATGTGCCCATCCAGACGATCCGGACCAGTCGGCCGCTGGAAATGCTGATGATCGACTACGTGTTGATCGAGGAGTCAGTAAGTGGACACCAGTATGCCCTGGTAATGACTGACCACTTCACTAAATTCACGGTAGTGGTCCCCACCCGAAACCAGACTGCAGAGTCAGCAACACGAGCGATCGTCGAACATTTCATTCGGCAGTACGGTTGCCCCGAGCAGATCCATTCGGATCAAGGGGCCTGTTTCCAGGGGCAGCTGATGGAACGCCTCTGCCAGCTTTATGGCGTTCAAAAGTCCCGCACAACACCTTACCACCCGCAGGGGAATGGCGCCTGCAAGAGGTTTAACCGGACTCTGCTGCAGATGCTCCGCGTGTTGGAGCGAGCTGAGAAGCAGCGATGGCCCGAACATGTTCAGGAACTGGTCTGGACTTATAACAACAGAGTCCATCACACCACGGGATTTTCCCCCTTTTTTTTGCTGTTCGGTCGACCAGGACGGGAGGCACACGACTTGCAACTGTCCGGGACTGAGGAGGGAACGCCCCTCGCCCCTGCCGAATGGGTCGAGGACCACCGCCTGCGGCTGAAGGCGGCACACGAGTTGGCTGGGAGGCTGATCGCAGACCACCAGCATCCACCCGTGAGGTCCCACGAGCCTGGACCGCTGGCCGTGGGCCAGCGAGTGTTGGTGCGAGAGGTTCGCCCGGGGGGGAAATTGTCTGAACGGTGGGAAGTTACCCCATACCTTGTTCGCCGTCGCTTGGCCCCAGGTGGGCCAGTGTATCAAGTGGAGTCTACCGATGGGACGGGACGCCTGCGCACGTTACATCGGAGTAAGCTGCGACCTTGTCCGTTCCTGGATCCGGTGAGCGAGGCTGAGCCCCCTGAAGCGGAGGACGGGGTGGGGGCCCCTGCCTGGGAAGCTCCGACCCCTCTGCCAGACGAGGAATGGTGGTCGCCGGTCGAGGAGAATCAGCCGGAGGAGGCATCGGAGCATCAAACCCCAGCCGATGTAGTTGCCTCCCCCCTACCAAGACGCTCTCTGCGTTCGAATAGGGGAGTCCCAGGCCCTCGCTACGCGGATCCGAACTTTGTGTGGTCGGATTCTTGCTTTGTGGGGACCACAAAGGACAAAGGGGGGGGAAATGTGAAGGGTGGTGCCCCCTTCTTCCCCACGTCGCGTCGGGCAACGGAGCGACGGGCGGCGGAGCGACGGGCAGGTCCCAGTCTGGAGGGGCTTGCATCCGAAAGGATTCAAGCCCCTCCAATCACCGCGGCGCATTTCAAACGGCGCGCCAAGCACGAGCCAATCAGGGCTCGCGCCTTGGCCGCCAATCAGAGCTCGCCGCGGCGAGCCAATCGGGGCTCGCCGCGTCATAGCTCCGCCCGCTCCCGGCACCATATAAGAGGCGCTGCGGAGCGGGAGCAGTCAGTCGGGCGGCGGACGGCAGCGGAAGAAGAGCTCCAGCGGAAGAAGACGGCGGCCGAGCAGCGGAAGAAGACGGCGGCCGAGCAGCGGGAGAAGACGTCGGCGGAGCAGGAGAAGACATCGGCAGTGCGGGAGAAGACGTCGGCGGAGCCAAGCAAGAAGGCAGAAGACGGCGACCAGCGGCGGAAGTCCGGCGGAGAGTGCTGCAGCGTGTGGAGAGCAAAAGAGCTAACGAAGCTCCCCGCTGCAGCCTCTCCCTCCGCGACAGGTAGGCGGCCTTGGGCCACCTCCACCTATTTATAACCCTCCCTAGAGCACCAGGGACAGGCACTAGGCCTGCGGGGAGAGTCAGGCCCTGTCGGCCTGTGCGCCCAGTAGGCAGGCTCCGGCCTGTGCCCACACCAGGCCTCCGGCCTGTGCCCACTCCAGGCCTCCGGCCTGTGCCCACTCCAGGCCTCCGGCCTGTGCCCACTCCAGGCCCCCGGCCTGTGCCCACTCCAGGCCTCCGGCCTGTGCCCACTCCAGGCCTCCGGCCTGTGCCCACACCAGGCCTCCGGCCTGTGCCCACTCCAGGCCTCCGGCCTGTGCCCTCACCCAGGCTTCCAGCCTGCGCCCCTCACCCAGGCCCCTGGCCTGCGCCCCTCACTCAGGCTCCTGCCTGCGCCCCTCATTCAGGCTCCTGCCTGCGCCCCTCATTCAGGCTCCTGCCTGCGCCCCTCATTCCCGTCCCACACGTCGCCATCCCCCGGCCGTCGGGAGTGGGCCACCGTCTGCTTCAGACCCCCGTCCTTCATTGTGAGCCAAAGGCACCGGCCGGTGTCCAACATCTGGAAGGTAGGACTGGTAAATCGGGGTATACTGTTGGGCCGGGGAATTGTTCCACTGACTTGCCGGGTAGTGAACGTGATTAATTAGTCCGGTCTCTGTTTGATTGGGATAGAACCAGTAGCCTCCAGTTGTTTAAGTTAGTTTGTTTAGGCAGGCGTAGTTGGCTGTATCGTTGTTAGCCGTAGAGTAGCCTGCAGGTAGGGAGGCTGTTCTTCTTGCCCCAACAGGAGCGGAGAGGTGCGACAATCAAGGTGACCCGCAAGTTGGAAGTGAGTATCACCCTGTGCCTGTCTGTCTGTCTGTCATTCCCCCCCTGTATACCGGTCGGGAGGGTTTGCTCGCGGACGCGAGGACCCCCCTCTCACCACACAACGTGCGAGAGTGCGAGTGTGTGAGAATTGGGTAGCTGAGGCCTATTGGCCAGTGATGACCTTCCGCCCAGCCGGTGAAGGTCGCGGCTACCCCTGACGTGTCCCGTACTCGAGGCGGAGGTCGGGCGTACGTCTCAACCGGCATATCCCTCTCTTTCCAGACCCCCGTCGTCCGCGGTGAGGTGGTGTTCGCGCTGGTGCCTGGTCCGGAGAGCGGAGTCCCTACGCATCTGGATATCGTCTGTGACGGCGTTGCACAGGTGGGTGAAGTGACGACACCTGCACAGCGGCAGGCAGTACATCCTTGTTAGGCCGCTCACACCAGCAGCGGGATGAGCGATGAAAGCCCCTTGCGGGCTTGCTGTGTGGACACCCATGAGTGGTAATAGCCCTGGCTGTCGGCATTCTCGGCAGTTGGGATCCCTGCATCGATATTCTGACCGCCGGGATCCCGACCACACAAGGATATTAATTACATCCCCTAATAGATAGTGTAGCATGTTTAATAAGAGGCCTATATAATAGAACAAGAATCAATTGCCCAGCGTGAAGACACAATACAGCTTTATAAGTGTTCTTGATATTCATATACTCATAGGGGGTCATTCCGAGTTGATCGTAGCTGTACTAAATTTAGCACAGCTACGATCATTTTCCCAGACATGTGGGGGGACACCCAACATAGGGATAGTCCGCCCCGCATGTCATTCCCCCCCCCTCCCGCGCACAAGTACAAAAGCATCGCACAGCGTCGATGCTTTTGTACTTGAAGAGTAACTCCCGGCCAGCGCAGCTCCTGCTCGTCGCTGACCCGGGTTGCAGCGGCTGCATGTGACATCACGCAGCCGCTGCGGACCATTCCCTCCCCCCCCCCCCCTCCCCGCACGGTCCGGCCACGCCTGCGTTGGCCGGATCGCACCCCGAAAATGGCCAAACGCCGCCGTGCCGCCCAGTGGCCGCCTCTGCCTTTCAATCAGGCAGAGACGATCGCTGGGTAACGACGCCCTTCAGCTGTCTGGCATTTGCCGGCACATGCGCAGTTCCAACCCGATCGCTGCAAACAACTGCAGCGTGCGATTGGGTTGGAATGACCCCCATGGTCCAGTGTGTTTTCCCCTTACATTGGAACGCATTCTGATAAACCTTTGGTAACACAGTTTTTAAGTGACGCTGTTTATACTCTCCTGCTACAATAAATGCCCCATCTGGAGGATTAGTCTGCCGCTTATCAAACCCATTATATAAAATGTCCAACTCTAACCTAGCGACAGCAGAGCAGTGATTCTCTATCGGTTCAGCATAAGGCCACTAGTTGTTAGTCACATAGGTGCAGGGGATCGGTATGAAATACCTCCAATCAAAATCCCGACGGTCGAAATCCCGACAGCAATTGACCGATGGTCAAAATCCCGACAAGGTCAAAATCCCGACATTTAAAATACCGACAAGGTCAAAATACCGACATGTAAAATGCCGACAGGTCAAAATACCGACATGTGTTTTCATTGTTTTTGTGTGTGTCGACACAGGTCGACATGGACACCATATAAGTGTGCCGCGTCCCCTCGCATGGCTCGCTGCGCTCAGCACACTATTAATTTCCACCTCCAGGTCCACTGGTATGGTAAAGTGTGAACAAGTCGGTTTCAATGAAAAAATCATCGGTATTTTAAATGTCGGGATTTTGACCTTGTCGGGATTTTGAACGTTGGTCAATTGCTGTCGGGATTTCGACCGTCGGGATTTTGATTGGAGGTAAATTGACTGCATCCCAGGTGCAGAGGCCACCCCATTTGTGTGTACTGTGATTCTCAGTTCTATCCGATCTGAATCAAGGTCCTTCTGACAGCTGGATAACACACCCTGGAACATTACATCCCATCCTTCATTATCTGATGCTTAGCAATTCCCAGTCTCATCTCACCACCCCCATTTTATAAGGAAGATACTGAACAGCCAGAAATGTGCTTGGAAGTGAGGGTCTGAAATGGTTATACCTCAGTCTCACCTTAATGCCAACTCTCTCTCAATGCTCCTTCCTCACCACAGAGATCACCGCTGACTTCCACAGCCATGTCAGCCAAGGCCACAACCACAGATTACACCTATTTTACCAGAGACAGCTGATAGGGGTAGCAGTTGATTTACCGACGGACACAATACCGACGGTCATAATCCCATCAGCCATTAACCAACAGTCAAAATACTGGCATTCATTATGCCGAAAAGGTTTAAAATGCCGACATAGTCAGAATGCTGACATTTGAAATGCCAACATGTCAAAGTGTCGACATGCATTTTAAATGAATTTTTGCCCCAAAAAAGACTTGTTAATACTTTACCATCCCAGTGGACCTGGAGGGGGAATATAATAGTGTGCCCAGTTCAGCAAGGTACCGTGGCCAAAGCATGGCAAGTGCAGCGAGCCATACGAGGGGACGTGGTACACTTACATGGTTGTCCATGTTGACCTATGACGGCATTGACACAAAAAAACTGAAAAACTCATGTCTGTATTTTGACATGTCGGCATTTCAAATGTCGGTATTCTGACTATGTCAGCACTTTGAACATGTCCGCATAATGAATGTGTATTTTGACCTGGCGGTATTTTGACTGTCGGTCAATGGCTGTTGGGATTATGACTGTCGGTATTGTATACTGAACCCGCTGATGGGTTGCATTGGGCAATACACCCTTACCTGCCAGCAGGGATCTGACAAGGTAGATGCAAACTGCCAACAGCTCTATGCAGACATAAGATACTCTGCACAGCCCATTTACAGTGCACTCAGAAATCTTAGCACAATTATCAGTCACCACCGGGCCCCCACACACAAGGGGCCCCCACACAGGGTAGGTATGACCCACCATTCACTGAGAACAGGTGTCCAGTGGCTCTGATTATGGGGCATCTTTGTGGAATACGGGGTGGGGGGCACTATATGGCATACTGGGGTCAGCACTCGAACATAATATTAATATGGGTGCTCTGTGTGGCATACTGGTGTGCAATGTGTGGCATACTGGGGTGGGCTGTGCTTCATACTGGGGACACAGTGTGGCATAATGTTTATACTGGGGCACTGTGGCATAATGTGCATAATATGGGTACTGTATGGCATAATGGAATTTTATTGGTAGGGGCCCCCATAAATTAGATTTACTTTAATCTAGCCCTGCTCATGGTGGTGTCAGTAGGAGGCAGTGGCACTCAAATGCCTGATTTGTAGTCAATGTCGGGAGGGGCATATAGGTATTGGCTGGAATCCTAGCCAGTGGGAAGTTTGCTTCATGGTTGAATCATGGCAAGTCATGGTAAACCAAATTTTGAGAGAAATCTCAAGAGAATGGCACTCGCATGGAAAGTCGTATTCTTTGTGTGACATCAATAACTGCCACAAATAAATTGGCACAAAATTTCAATCAGATAGCATGGGAAAGGGTTATAAAAACTTTTTAGGGGACTCCACTTCATAAGAGCACTTTGGTTTCCATCCAGTTTAGATCTTACTGGTAATGATGTTATTTCAATTTAAGGTCACTGAGCATACAGTATAGTTTCCAGATTCATTTATGAAATCCCCATCCAAAGCAATAGGTTTATTACATCCTACCAATATCTAAATTCTAGAATAAATCCCCTAATATTTGAGCCAGAGGCAGATTGTGAGTACATGATATGCAATAAAATTAGCTTTAAGTCATGTAAATACTGTGTAATTCCTATTCCTCGGGCAGGAGATGTAATCTCAGAGAAAGGAGATTTTTCAAGCTTAATGATTCCTACTTTGCATCCAAAAAAGTGAAAGCAATTAAAGTATTGCTGTTAACTTTCTATCAGCAATTGTAAGGAACAAAGCGCAGGAAACCATATTGATGCAATTTGAAACTACTAATAAGGTTTCAAAGTGTTTTTAAAAGCTGGTGCAAAGTACAGGTTTGATCTTTGATAAGATGCATGCAATATTAGGTCTGTCAGGACCTCGGAAAGTTGCTATCACGTAACTGTATCATTTTCACATGTAGAAAGAAATGCTTCGGAAATTCTCATTCTGTAGATCTCTGTTTCATAATCATGTAGGTTGCACTTGAACTGGTATTAAAATACATTAATGGAGAATGCATCTGAATCACTTGTGTGTCATGAAGGCAAAAAGTAAAATATACATTAGGGCAGATTTACTAAAAAGTGGTGTTGTTGCCCGTAGCAACCAATCCAACTCTGTCTATCATTTTCTAGAACGCAAGAGAGACAAAATAGCTAGAATCTGATTGGCTACCATAGGTAATGTTAGGATATGGTGCACTCTGTGCCTGTCTCCTTCTGTGTATCAGTCTATGGGTGCATCACCTAGTGTTAGACCTCTAGTGCCAGGAGTCACTCTGAGGTGGAGTCATATGATGTAGTTCCTTTTCCTCCATCTCAGAGAGAGTGAGGAGAGTGTGACACACAGTGAGAGACTGAGAGACAGTCCTGGTTTTCCAAGTGTGCAGAGCTGAGACTGGGAGCAGATCTCAGCTTCAGAGACTCGCAGTGTTCCAGTGCGTGCATCATCTTCTCTACAGTGGGAGTCAGACTGCATGGCTGTGTAGTCCTCCATGCTTTACCACCACAGACATCTCCTGATAAGTACCGCTACCTAATGCTGTTACCTTGTGTGATATATGGGCTTCTGATTACCACTATCAGTGTTACATCTGAGTCACCTGTGTACATTAAATAATCCTTTACTGTTTAAGTCATCAAGTGTGTGGACTGACTTCACTGCACCAGATAGCCCAGTACACTCTGACAACAGGTAACACCTCGACTTTTCATTTTTAGATGCTTTAGTAAATCTAACCCCCTTGTCTCCCGGTATGTCACCATACACCTAATAGTAAAGCAAGAGGCACTTGCAGTATGGATCACTGATCCTTATGTAGACTGCATAAAAGGAACAACAGAGAGAATATGTATACAGCATTTGATGCATCAAAAAAAGGACAGGTTGCATGCAAGTTTCCGGAGGAGTGCTTTGTAAAAGTGATGTGTGTACAGTATAATGACAGCACACCCCTATATGATTGCTGGTTTTATCACATTCCAAGATGTATCTATGCTCCATTCACTGCAGGATGATATGATTTGCATTTAATCACATCATTAAGGCCATACTCCCCCTCCAATAATATGCTGCAACTCGCAACTTTGAAAAGGAAAGGGGGGGTCAGAGTCATGATTATGCAATTGCGGCACCAGCTCCAAACACATTGGACCTGATTGCCCTTTCCAGGACTCTCGCCGATGAGGTTTTGCAAAAATTGGCCAGTATGGTGTGCACAGTCCAATAGTCTAATACAGCTGTGTCACAGCACACTGGAACCTGGCGTTCACTTATCAGGTCCGGAGGTGCTGGTGTCCTGGTGCTGCAGCAGGTCCGGCGCAGGTGGGCACTGGCCTCAGATACAGGGCAAGCTTGGTAATATAGGGAGCAAGCACCAATCAGAGCAGCCAGGAAAACTATGCCCTCTGATGAGGAGACTCAATGCATCTGTTCAGCTCCACACACACAGACAAAACTCCTAATTATACTGCAGCTGAAGCTGAACACACAGGAACCTGCAGGAAAAAGAAATGCAATGAGAATCCTGGAAAACATGGCATGCAGATCAAATAGAAATAGATAACAAAAGGTAATGGAAAATATGGGTGGTGCCTATCTGTGTACAGGGCGCATATAACACTTATTACATAAAATACATCCCTTTTTTGATGAGGAATATAATTATCCTTCGTATGGAGGCTCGAGATCTTCTCTGATATGTAATTTCTCCTCTCGAAGTATCATACAATGGTTCCAATGTTCATAAAAGACAAAAAGGAAAGGAACAAATGTGTAGAGCAATTTCACACCACTTTTGAAATTGCTCTACACATTTGTTCCTTTCCTTTTTGTCTTTTATGAACATTGAAACCATTGTATGATACTTCGAGAGGAGAAATTACATATCAGAGAAGATCTCGAGCCTCCATACGAAGGATAATTATATTCCTCATCAAAAAAGGGATGTATTTTATGTAATAAGTGTTATATGCGCCCTGTACACAGATAGGCACCACACATATTTTCCATTGTACTTTGTTTTTGTAAAAAACTGGTGATTTTTACTTTGGTGTTTATAGTGGACGGGCAGCATTGCGCCACACAGGTGAACGGTTCAAAAAAAAATTGTTTTTGTGTCTAACAAAAGGTAATGGCCTAGCTATCTGACAGGTGAAACTGCTCAGACCACACATACAGGAGACAGGCTGTAATTACACAGACTAACCAAAGGCAGCTCGCAACAGTACCCTAACAATTACATACCCTGGAATGCTAACAGAAATACAACATAAAATACATAAACAGAATGCAAACAGGCCAAATTACTGCCTTGCTCCGGGTGACAAAAATCCTAGTTTCGGCCCTGCATACAGAAGGCCATGACCTACGTGTTAGGTGTGCAGCTAAGCCCAAAGCTCCTTGTGGGTATCCCTGGTGAAAACCATCGGCACGTTAGACTTGGTGCCTCTGTTCTCGTTGTCTGCAAATCTTAAAGTACAGGTCAGAAACAAAGATTTCCACCGCTGAGTTGCGACAAGCACGTCTCATACTGTGTACTGGGGTAGACAGCAGCGTGCAGCAGCTGAGAAATCATACAAGTCCAGTTTTGTGGTGTATTATTTATATATATTCAGTGCTCCCCTGCTGCTGCTGATTCATGGCTTTGTCACGCACCCCAGTGTTCTGCGCGCATCCAGACCCGGTACATCGCGAGTTCCATGGATGGCCTAGCTGCGGCCCTGGACGATCCCCTCCTGTCCTCCGTGCCCTCCCTGCAGCATCCTCGCCTGCACAGCTGCGTGTTGTGTGGACGGCCGCAGGTTCCCCCGGCCTCTGCTGCCGCGTCTGGCACTACAGCAGGGAGAAGAGCGCAGCAGGCAAGGCAGGCAGCGGGGGGGGGGGGGGGCGGATGGGCAGGTGTGGCATCTGGACGGGCGGCTGCTGCTGTTCGGGTCCCACTTGGAGCCTCGGCGCAGGGCAGGCGTGCGACAGCTTCCGGCTGCCGAGTGAGCGCCCCGCCGCGTGGGGGGGCATGCCAGGCCAGTGATGATGCCTTCCTGGGTTCTCGCAGGCATGCAGAGTCTGGGGAGAGACACAGTAGGTCTGGGCATAACTTTGCCAGGAGTGATGCCCCTGGGAGGTCTGGCAGGGGGCCCCTTGGCAGGGATGGGGCAGTGTGGGCTGGCGGCCATTTTAGTGAGGGGAGGCCCGTGACTCCTAATGCTGCCGTGACCAGCCGTTCCCCTCGTGACCTCCGTGACCCAGGGGCTAGTTGCGCTGAGTACGATTCTGTACCCCTTCACTCAGGGCGGTCGGGTCGTGGCCGCAGGGGTTCACGGGTGCCCCTGAATCAACGGGCAGGCACCTCCACTGGTCATTCGCCTTCTGCATTTGACCAATCCCAGTTGACTGCAGCTTTTTCCCCTATGGCGGCCGCTCTCGCCCCTTTAATGTCGGCCATGGCGCCGACTGCAGGCGGTTCTGGCCATAGGGGGTGGGGCTCTGGGGTTGCTGCCCTTAGGTCCAATCTGAGGAATAGGGTGTCGCCCGCTGTGTTGGTTTCTTCCATGTTTCCCGGCTCTGGGGCTCCGAAGCCTGATTTTTTTCTTGTTTTTCAGATCATGGGGAGGACTCGGGTGAGCCGCTGGATGTCGAGGGTTATTCTGCATCTGCGGACGGTCGTCCACACGCATCAGGTGAGAAATCTGGTGAGTCTGTCAGGGAACTGTCGTGCTCTTCTTCCTCTTCTTTCTCTCGGGCCAGCTCCTCTTCTTCTTCGCTCAGATCTTCAGTCAGTAGCGCAGCGCGGGCCCGCAAACGTGCGGCCAGATATGCAAAGAAGGAAGCGGACAAATGCACACACGGCACCAAGCGCAAGAGGGCCTCTGAGATTTCCCGCAGGGAACGGAAGAGGCGCAACCTGCCAGATGTCGTCCATTGTGACTACATGGCCGTGTTGCGCGGGCTGCATGAGAGTTGCCACAAGAAAATAAAAAAATGTGACTATGTGGGTGTGTTTACTTTGACCGATGAGGCCAAGAAGGAGTTTAAGGCCGCTAGAGTGAACGGTGGTATTGGAGTGGAAGCCTTTCAGTCTTATGATGCTTGGTTGGCCGGATTCTGCGTTTTCGCAGCCTGTTATCTGGAGGATCGGCCAAGTGAACACATTAACATAATCCGCTATATACACATGATTCATTATATGCAGCGCAGGCATTCTGGGTTTGCCTGGTGGGTGTACGACGACAAGTTTAGGCGCAAGCAGGATTGTTTGCATGTCATAGACTTTGGTTGTAAAGACTTTGAAGTGTGGATGGATGTTTCCAGGGTGAGAAGGATGAGAAGGAGGTCCCACGGCTACCGCGGACTTCGCGCTGGCTAACTCTGGGACGTTGCGGACCAATGGGGAGGCTCTCCAGGTGAGGTGTTTCGGCGCGCCTCCTCGTTCACAAGGGCCTGGTCCAGCTAAGGGCAAATGCTTTGCCTGCAATAACTCTGCATGTCCTGTCGGGCAACGGTGTCGGTTTTGACACCTCTGCTTGCATTGCGGTGGGGCCCACCCCGCCTTCAACTGCTATTGAGACGGGTGCTCTGCCCCAAAGGCAGGCTATACCGGGCCTGCCAAGCCCGCGGCTGCGGCATCCTCTAAGTAGGGCTCCTACCCAAGTACGGTTAGGGGCTTTGCTTAAATGGTTGTCTTGGTATGGGGATCAAGATGTAGCGCGTTTCCTTATTGAGGGTTTTAGTTATGGTTTTTGGTTACCAATTAAGCGTGAAGTTCAGGTAGTCTCTTATCGGAACCTGCAGTTGGTCCGGTCTTTTCCTGAGGTACTACGCAACAAGGTGGGGAAGGAGATCCAGCTTGGCCACATTGCAGGTCCTTTTTAGCAACAGCTGTTAGAGAATTTGGTTATTTCTCCGGTGGGTGTATTTCCGAAGAAGGCTCCAGGTAAGTTTAGGCTCATTCAACATCTTTCTTACCCATCAGGGCTTTCTGTTAATGACGCTATTCCACCCAAATATTGTTCGGTGGTCTACCAGTCGTTTGACGATGCTCTGTATATGGTCCTGGGCTACGGGCTTGGGGCCCTCATGGCTAAGATTGACGTTGAATCGGCTTTTTTGTCTGTTCCCGCTTCACCCTGATTTATTTAGGTTTATGGGCTTCACTTCCACATCAGGAACGAATATTTCATTGACAAGTGCTTGCCAATGGGGTGTTTGGTTTCCTGTGCCTTTTTTGAGAAGTTCAGCTCCTTCTTGCATACGTGTGTGGAGTTTTCATCGGGAGGTCGGGGTATCGCCCATTACTTAGACGACTTCCTTTGCTTTGGCCCGGCAGGTTCCGATCGTTGCTTAGAGCTCCTTTTTAGTTTGCGGGCCTTGTTCTATCATTTTGGCATCCCGATCGCAGCTGAGAAGACGGAGGCCCCTGTGTAATGTTTGTCTTTTTTGGGCATCCAAATAGACACCGCGGCGGGCTGTTGCAGCCTGCCCCGTAATAATGTGGAGAAGTTGCGCGAGTGCATCCTGCAGTGTGTGGCGGTGCGTAAGGGTACACTTCAGCAGGCCCAATCGCTTTTGGGCCTGTTGAATTTTGCCTGCAGAGTCATCCCGATGGGCAGACTCTTTTGTCGAAAGTTGAAACGGGCTACGGCTGGGGTCGCCAGGTCCCATCACATGATTAGATTATCTTCAGAGATAAAGCGGGATTAGCCATTTGGGCTTCGATTCTGGATCACTTTAATGGTGTTCGGATCTGGTTGGCTCCTGCAGTTGATAATTCTAGCTTGCAGTTATTCACGGACGCAGCAGGGTCTGTGGGTTTTGGCTGTTATCTAGCTGGTTCTTGGTGCGCTGCTTCTTGGCCATGGTGCCGGTTTGAGAGGGGTTTGACTACAGATCTTTTGCTGTTGGAACTCTTTCCTATCATGGTAGCCGTGGAGGTTTGGGGCATACAGTTGCGCGATCGCAGCATCCTGTTCAGGTGCGATTATCTGGGCGTGGTGCGCGTGATCAATAATCAGTGGGCCAAATCATTGTTGGTATTGCGCATTTTGGCTCAAGTTGACACTGCAATGCTTGCGCTTCAATGTGCTCTTTCAGGCGCACCATGTCCCAGGTGTGGATAATGGCATGGCCGATGCGTTATCTAGGTGCCAATGGGAAAAATTTTGCGTGCTTGTGCCACTTGCTGATATTGTTGGGGTTCTCTGCCCCTCTTATGTTTGGCAGGTGATTGAGCTGGATTGGAGGGGTTAACGGAGCATTCCATCGCCCCGAGTACACTTCGGGCGTATCGCCAGGCTTGGACTGAGTGGGTATCGTTCTCCGAGGGGCTGGGGCTTTCAGGTAGGAGCGGGCATCGCCAGATGCTTTCTTTTTTTTGCCAGAGCAGTAGCCTCCCGTTACCTGGCCGGCATTTCCTTTTCCGCAAAGCTTAAAGGGGCTCCCGAATTTACAAAGAGCTTTATGATTACGAAAGCCTTGAAAGGTTGGGTGCGGGTGGTCCATGATCCCCCTGATAGCTGGCGTCCCATTGACGCGTCTCTTATCCCCGCCATACTGGGTGCTGTTGAGAACATAGCCAACTCTGCTTTTGAGTCCCTGTTGTTTCGTTTGGCTTCCTCTATGGCTTACCATGGCGCTTTTTGGGTTTCGGAGCTGGTTGCCTCCTCCAAACAGTTGGATGCAATTTTGCTTCCCTCAGACATACGGATTGAAGATAGGTCACTGTGGTGTCAGATTCGTCGGTCTAAGACGGATCAGATGTCTCTGGGGAAATGGGTTTCCTTGGATCCCTCATTTTCCTTGAGCGTCTGCCCAGTGTCTCTGGCTGTTCATTATGCTTCCATCAGGCCTTCCTCAGAGGGTTCTTGGTTGTTGCATTATGATGGCTCGCCTCTAAATCCCAGTTTAGTTGGATGCTGCGTCGCTGCCTCACCAGCGTTGGCCTTTCCCCTCGCGACATTGGCACTCATTCCTTTCGTTTAGGCACAGCCATGTCGGCGGCAGCGGCAGGTTTGCCCACCGATGATATCAAAGTTTTGGGTCGTTGGAGGTCTACCTGTTATAAGCATTATATTAGGCCTTGTCACTGTCCTGGGTTGGGGATGTTGTGGACTCGGGGGTTCTTCCGATGGTCGGGAAAAGGAACCACAGGTGGGTCGGAGCAGGGATGGTCGGATATAGGATTTCCTCATACAAGACTCTGATAGTTAGGATTGGTGAAAAATGCTGAAGAACTTTATTAAGGGAAGGGAGCAATACAGCGGCACATGAAAGAAAGTGAACTTGTGGGCAATGTCAAAAAGTTACTGGAGAATTTGTGAGCAATGTTCAACTGATGAATGAAGAACTTGTGAGCGATGATGAAAGACACTGAAGAATTTGTGAGCGATGTTTTTAAGACACTGATGAATGAAGAACTTGTGAGCAATGATGAAAGACACTGAAGAATTTGTGAGCGATGTTTAAAGACACTGATGAATGAAGAACTTGTGAGCGATGATGAAAGACACTGAAGAATTTGTGAGCGATGTTTTAAAGACACTGATGAATTAAGAACTTGTGAGCGATGATGAAAGACACTGAAGAATTTGTGAGCGATGTTTAAGGACACTGATGAATGAAGAACTTGTGAGCGATGGTGAATGACACTGAAGAATTTGTGAGCGATGTTTAAGGACACAGAACGCTGGAAACACTAAAGTTGGTTCAGCCCGCAGGCCTTGCTGAATCCAGGGAGCGCTGGCAACTGCACTGCAGAGGAACACACTAGTTGCTCGGATCCCTGGAGACTGTGCTGCAGGAAGGCACCCTGAATGCTTGATGCACTGGAGTATAACTGCTGGGAGACACACTACGTACGGGAGCTCTGGCGTCCACTTCAGAAAAGAGACGATACTCAGGCGCCGAGACTCTGCCCGGCGTCTGGTTTTGAATCTCCCGCCTCTACTGGATTGGTGAAGCGGGTTCGTGACATCACCTGCTCCCCGCCCACGTGATGCCGGCTGTCATGGTGGCGCCCACGCTCCGGGGAACCGCCGGGAGCCGCGCCAGCCAGACGCCGGGACCCGAGGACCGCCGGAGGTGAGCACCGCCAAACTGACCAGCAGCCACGCAGGGGTAAGCACGGCGGCCACTGCCCCTGGCGTGTGACAGTACCCCCTCCTCCAAGAGTGGCCCCTGGACACTTCCCGGGCTTTGTTGGATGTCTGGAATGGAAGATCCGCACCAGTCGGGGGGCCGTAACTTCAGTAGCTTTGACCCTGCTCCTCTCCTCAGGGCCATAACCTTTCCATTCTACCAAGTACTGCAGATTCTTGTGAAGATAACGAGAGTCAAGAATAGCTTTAATTTCAAATTCCGTTCTGGCTTCAGTCTCTACAGAGGTTGGCCTAGGGGACTCTGAATGGAACCGATTTAAAATAAGGGGACGAAGGAGAGAAACATGGAAGGAATTTGGTACCCGAAAGTGGGAAGGCAAACCCAATTTGCAGACAACCGGGTTCAGAACTTGCAACACGGGATAAGGACCAATGAACCTCGGGGCAAACTTCATAGCGGGCACTCTTAAACGGAGATTGCGGGTAGAGAGCCATACTCTATCAGCAACTTTGTATTGGGGAGCTGCCCGTCGCTTCCTATCCGCAAAGAATTTGTAGCGGCCGGAGATTTTCTTGAGGTTAACGTGAACCCTACTCCAGATTTGACTGAAGTGCCGAAGAGTAGAAGTTGCAGCAGGAACATCTTCTGGGGGACAGACGGGTAATTTTGGAACTTGAGGATGGAATCCATAATTAATGAAGAATGGGGACTCACCAGTGGAAGAGTGGTACAAATGATTATGGGCAAACTCGGCCCAGGGCAACAGTTCCACCCAATCATCTTGCGAAGGAGAGAGATAAACACGGAGAAAAGTCTCTAAATCTTGATTGACGCGTTCAGTTTGCCCATTGGTCTGAGGATGGTAGGCAGATGAAAACGTAAGTTTTATTTGTAAGGCTGAACAGAGAGCCCTCCAGAATCTTGCAGTGAACAGAGACTATTTCCTGAGGTAACCCATGCAGGCGGAAGTGTTCATGGATAATTAATAAAGCCAATTTGGGAGCTGACGGTAACCCGGTCAAAGGAACAAAATGTGCCATTTTAGAAAAGCGGTCAATAATCACCCAGACGGTATTGTGACCCTTGGAGAGGGGCAGTTCGGTGACAAAGTCCATAGAAATATGGGTCCAAGGCCTCTTAGGAATGGACAGTGGATGAAGCAACCCTCCAGGAGGCAGACGAAGAATTTTGTGCTGAGCACATTGAGGACATGAGTTGACATAATCTTGTATGTCCTTCTTCATAGTGTCCCACCAGTATGACCTTCGTAAAAACTCCCACGTTTTTTGAACTCCAGGATGACCGGAAAACTTGGAGGTATGAGCCCATTGCAACAACTTCGGTCGAAATTCAGCTGGTACAGACATTCTCCCAGGAGGAGGACCCAAAGCGGTGGGAGCTGCCGAAATAGAAACTGGACTGAGAATCAAAGCCTTTCCAACGGAATTCTCCTCATCTGAAGCCGTCAAGGAAAGAGATAAAGCATCAGCCTTGGTGTTAAACATCCCGGCCCGGTACTTAATGACAAACAAAAATTGAGTGAAGAAGAGCGCCCATCTAGCTTGACGGTGATTCAAGCACTGGGCTGTCTTGAGAAACAGCAAGTTCTTGTGATCGGTGTAAATCGTAATTAGGTGTTTAGCACCTTCCAATAGGTATCTCCATTCTTCCAGGGCAGATTTTATTGCCAAGAGTTCCTGGTCTCCGATGGTGTAGTTTAGTTCAGCAGGAGAGAACTTGCGAGAATGGAAACCACATGGATGTAACTTCCCGTCAGAGGAGTACTGTGAAAGCACGGCACCGATGCCGACCGAGGAAGCATCGACCTCCAAGAAGAATGGTTTTGAAAAATTCGGTTGCTGGAGTACCGGAGCGGACATAAAGGCTGCTTTCAACTGGGCGAACGCTGCTACAGCTTCAGAAGACCAGTGACTTGGGTCAGACCCCTTTTTGGTTAGACAGAAACAAAGAAATATAGCGCTAGAATGTGGTCACAAAAGCAAAGGTGGATCACAAATAAATTACACAATTTAATCAGAAAAATAGAGTAAATGAGCATAAAATGTTCAAAGTGCAGTGCATGGGGGTGGTCAGTACCACATAAAATATTGAATAAAATCAATACAACGACTGTTGGATTGCGTTACTCCCAATGGCAAGTCATCTAATTGTAAGTGCCTGGTGCGATGGACCTGTTCCTAAAACAGTCCCTTATAGTTCTTAGGGCCCAATATCTTATCCATGGGTCATAATTACCACCATATGCTTCAGAGGTCTTTAAGCGAAACTGCGTCCGCAATGGGCTGTTCCTCGTGATGTGGTGGTGATGAGCTTTCCACGATGAGTGGGGATGGTTTTTGTAAATCCAAAGGAGATTTCCAACTGGGACTTGGTCCAGGTCCAGATCATCCACAGGAAGGGAGTTGACACAATCCGGCAGGTCTCACCAACGCGTTTCGTTGCATAAGAGCAACTTTTTCAAGGTGCTAGTAGTCCTGCTGGTAGTGATTTATATACCCTGCCAATATGGCTGCTCATTAGCATGTGTAATTACATGTGACCACCTGTTAGCATTTTGTGACCGTAAAATGACAGACAATGGAGGTTTATAACTATAGTAATTCAAATTTATAAATATATATCTATTTAGTTGTTCAATTTTTAATAAATATACAGAACTGAATTCATAGTAAACAACACTTGACAATTGTTGGTTTAGATCTTTTAAAAAACCTGGGATGGTGGAATTGGACTGACACATGAATACTGTGTACGATAATTTCGGATCATACTCCATATATTAAGTAATACCTCGGGGGTCAAGGGGCATCCCCTCTCCCTCCCGTGATCTCGGAGGGGTGGGTGGGTACATAATCCTACTTGTTTCCGGTCTGGTCCGCCTCCCCTTGGTAATTAGAGCGTGTATGACGGGGATGGGGCGCGGCCCTTCGTCGCGTCATCCATCCGCGTCAGCCTGTACTCCATGTATATCGGTTGCCGTGGCAACATAACTACGTCACTTGTTTTCCGCCGGACCTGGAAGTGACGCGGTGTTGTCTACTGATCATCTCCGGAAGTCCCGGCCCGACAGTCCTCACAACCAAATCTGTTGTCATGGCGATGTATACTTCTAAACGTCGCCAGGGCAACTAGCGACCTCCCAATAATACTTCATTCATATAAATCGTGATCCACCATATCGGGATGATAATTGGCATATTAGGTGAAATATGTACATAAACTCAACAAAATAAAAATGATAATAATTCAAAGATATTAAATATAAATAATACAGTATAGTTGATAATTCATTATTCTGTAGAACATGATAGTGAATGAATATAATCTATCTGTCATTAATCTCTGTTCATCAGCATAGAAAAATTCATTAGTCATATATCATTATCCTCTATATAGAGAAATATACACATAAATAGATACATCGAAAATTAATAATAAAAAATAATAAAAATTAATAATGAATAATATCTCAATTTACCAAACGAATGAGCAGATGAATAACAACAGTATCTATGTGTACTGAAGCTGGTCTCCAAACACAGAGAAATCTCAATATGTATAATGGAGGACAACTGTACATTACTATTAGTTAGTATTTTTCATATATATGGAGTCCGCATATAACGTTCTCCATGAAAAAGAATTATAATACTGAATTGAGTTCCACCATCTCATTCAATCCCGAAGGATATATGGTATCTAATCTGTACATCCAATATAATTCCTGAGTGCAGAGGGTTTTGTATCGGTCCCCCCCTCTTTTAGTCATTATAATTTGTTCGATTGCTACTAAACTAAGGGAACTGGGATCACCTTCATGCTTGTCTCTAAAGTGTCTAGAGATACTATGTGTGGGGAGTCTGTTAAGAATATTGCGACGATGTTCCATAAATCGAGTTTTAATACTTCTGGTGGTACGTCCCACATATCTCTGATTGCAACCACATGTAAGAAGATAAATTACATAATTCGTGTTGCAATTAATAAAACTGGCTATTGTATGTTTTTCTCCATTTTCGACGAGAATATGTGTCGTTTTCCTCGGAATATGTTTACATGTAGTGCATTTATTGGCCCCACAGCGAAAAAAGCCTTTTGGTCTAGATGGTAACCAAATATCCTGTATCTCAGGCGTTTGTGTGGTATTGGGAATTTCTTTTAAAAAACTGGGTGCAAGGATACTCTTGAGAGAACGGTTTTTCTTAAAAATAAATTTAGGTTTCGATGGTATATGACCCCTGAGTATATTATCTTGATTCAGTATATTGAAATTTTTACAAATAATTTTTTTAATTTGAATACTGTCCCTATTAAATGTGGATATAAAGGCTAGGTTGTCTTGCTGATCAGTGGTCCAATCTGTCCTGATTGGATTTCTAGCAGATGATTCTTTTGGGCAAAGTAGAATATCTCTATCTAGATCGGACACCTTTCTCATAGCTTTTTTTAAAGGGGATCTTGGATAGCCTCTCAAGATGAATGCTTCTATCATGGATTCCGCTTGTTCTATATACTTATCTCTATCAGTACAGTTCCGACGCAAACGTAGAAACTGTCCTCGGGGAATATTTTTCTTCCACGGGGGATAATGGGCACTCCGGTAGTGCAGGTAGGAGTTCGCGGCAACCTCCTTAATATAATTGGAGGTGTGGATTTTTCCTTCTCTGGCTTCTAGAGTTATGTCCAAGAAGTTAATGGTGAAAGGGTGATATGTGTGAGAGAAATGAAGATTAAAGTGATTAGAATTAAGGCTGGAAACAAATTGTTGTGCTGAAGTGTGATCCCCATCCCAAATGATAAAAAGATCATCTATATAACGGCCATAGAGGGCCAGATTCGCGCCGAACCCCACACATGGATGTCTTCAAATGCACCCATGTACAGGTTGGCGTAGCTCGGCGCAAACCTGGTCCCCATGGCCGTTCCCATCACCTGTAGATAATAAGTGTTGGAAAAAAGAAAATAATTGTGTTGGAGAATAAACGAGATGGCATCCAGTAGGAACTCCCCGTGTCTCGCTGTGAGGTCCCCATCAGCCTGTAATCTGGTTGCAATTGCATCCCTACCTATTATGTGGAATATTAGTATACAGACTTTGTACGTCTAATGTCATGAAGGCGTATGTTTCTTTCCAAACAAAGCCTTGTAATAATTGCAGAAAATGAGTTGTGTCTTTGATGTGTGACCTCAGAGTCGAGACACGGGGCTGGAGAAAGGAATCTACATAAAAAGATAAATTAGAAGAAAGAGAACCAATGCTTGAAATGATGGGACGCCCAGGAGGTGAAACAAGTGATTTATGTATTTTGGGAAGGTGATAATAAATCGGAATGGTGGGGTATTTAATGAACAAAAAATTAAATTCTTCCTTGGAGATAACTCCATCAGCCAGGGCTTCATCCAATATATGTTGTAATTCTATCAGATATTTTGATGTAGGATCATTGGTTAGTTTTGTATAGAATTCCTTATTGTCCAATTGTCTGTTAGCCTCACAGATATAGTCCCTCCTATCCTGCACTACCAGACCGCCCCCCTTATCGGCCTCTCTAAAGACTATGGAGGTGTCCCTAGTGAGACCTGACAAAGCTTTTTGTTCCCATTTATTAAGATTTGTCTTAAGTTTGTTGGTTTTTGACTTCTCTTGGTGACACAATTTGTTTAAATCACTGAGTGTTGTCTTATAAAAGCATTCTACCATATTGCTCTTATATGTGAGAGGATAAAATTCAGACTTGCGTCTGAATGCGTTCTTATTTATATCAAATACCTTTTTAGGTGCATCAATTGTTCCACTAGAGTTTTCATCAGAAAGTTGTTGTAAAATATTAAGAGCTGGGTCATCCTGTTATAGGAACAGGTCCATCGCACCAGGCACTTACAATTAGATGACTTGCCATTGGGAGTAACGCAATCCAACAGTCGTTGTGTTGATTTTATTCAATATTTTATGTGGTACTGACCCCCATGCACTGCACTTTGAACATTTTATGCTCATTTACTCTATTTTTCTGATTAAATTGTGTAATTTATTTGTGATCCACCTTTGCTTTTGTGACCACATTCTAGCGCTATATTTCTTTGTTTCTGTCTTCGATATAGGGGTTTGACCAGCCCCGTTTTTTTATAGCTGCTGTGGTGAAACTCACATCTAGCGCCTGAGTAGGTTTACCCCAGGGTAATTCCTTAATTTTCTTGCCCTTTTTGGTTAGGGCAGTAATAGGTGCCACAATGGTAGAGAATCCCTTTATGAATTTTCGGTAGTAATTCGCAAAACCAGAAATCTTTGTACCGCTTTCAAGGAAAGAGGCTCAGTCCAGTCCCGAATAGCAGTGAGTTTTTCCGGATCCATGCGAAGCTCCGTACCTGAGATGACGTAACCAAGAAATGGAATTGAAGGAACCTCAAAGGTACATTTGGAGATCTTACCGTAGAGATGATTGCTCCGAAGACGAAGAAGTACCTCCTTGACCTGAACCCTATGCTCTGTGAGATTCTTAGAAAATATCAGAATGTCATCCAAGTATACCACTACACTTAGGTATAACATATCTCGGAAGATTTCATTCACAAATCCTTGGAAGACGGCAGGGGCATTGCTGAGGCCAAACGGCATTACCAGATATTCGTAATGCCCGTCCCTGGTATTGAAGGCCATCTTCCATTCGCCCCCCTGTCGAATACGAATCAAATTATAAGCTCCCCTTAAGTCGAGCTTAGTGAAGACATGGGCTCCGCGAACCCTATCAAATAGTTCCGTGATGAGCGGCATAGGATATTTGTTCTTAATGGTGATTTCATTTAAGCCGCGGTAGTCAATGCATGGTCTCAACCCTCCGTCCTTCTTCTTCACAAAAAAGAAGCCTGCTCCCGCCGGGAAGGTAGAGGGGCGAATGAATCCTTTCTGCAGATTAGACTTGATATAGTCCCACATGGCTTGGGTCTCGGGCAATGATAAGGGATAAGTGTGCCCCCAGGGTGGCATTTTCCCTGGGATAAGCTCAATGGGACAGTCCCAGGGTCTATGGGGTGGTAACTGATCGGCCGCCTGTTCCGAAAACACGTCTGCGAACTCCCGATAGGCCTCCGGAATGAGCTCCTCATCCGACTTGGAAGATACACGGAGCGGGTAGACAGGAGTGAGACAATTAGAATGACATAATGAACTCCAGGATACTATTTGTGACGACTTCCAGTCTACGTGAGGGTTGTGTACTCTAAGCCAAGGAAGACCAAGAACCAGATCGTGAGGCATCTCCCGAATCACTAGGAACTCCAGATGTTCTTGATGTAGAGCTCCAACCTGCAGTTTGATTGGCACTGTGCGACTTGAAATAAGACCATTAGAAATTTGGGTACCATTGATGGCAGTCAACGTAATAGGTCGTTCGACGGACTGTAACTGTAAACCCAGTTTTTGGACACAAGAAAGGGAAACAAAATTCCCTGCAGCCCCGGAATCCAGCAGGCCTTAACAGGTTTGGCTATAGACCCAGAAAACAGAGACACGGAGAGTAAACAGTCCAGTGTCGGAGAAGGTTTAGATGTAACCCCTAACTCGACTCCTCCGGAACAAGCTAGGACTGCCCGTTTCCCGGACGGGACTTACAAAACTTGAGAAAGTGATCCGCAGCTCCACAGTAGAGGCAGAGTCTACCCTCACGGCGGCGCTGTCGTTCTTCCAGGGACAGCCGAGATCGATTAATTTGCATAGGTTCGTCTGGACTTGGGGTGACCGTTTGCTTAGACGGGAGAGACCGGAATCTGGATCGTTCTGACCGACTACGTTCGCCACCTCGTTCCTGCATACGAAGATCCACCTTTACACAGAGTGAGATCAACTGTTCTAAGGAATCTGGCAAATCCCTAGTGATCAGTTCGTCTTTTAGACGGTCGGAGAGCCCATTCCAGAAAGCGGCCCGGAGAGCATCATTATTCCAGCGCAGTTCCGAGGCTATGGTTTGGAAATGAATCACATACTGTCCCACTGAACGGGAGCCTTGTCGGACTCGGAGCAAATCCGAAGAAGCAGCGGTCGTTCTGCCGGCCTCATCGAAGATCCTTCGGAATGACGTGATGAAATTGGTGTAACTAGAAACCAACGGGTCAGACCGCTCCCATAACGGAGACACCCAATCCAACGCTGAACCTTCAAGCAAGGAAATAATGTACGCCACCTTGGACCGATCTGTGGGGAAGTTGTGTGAGAGAAGTTCAAAATGTACCTCGCATTGGTTGAGAAAACCACGGCAATTCTTTGGATTTCCCATTATAGCGAGAAGGAGTGGGAAGCTGAAGGCGTGACCTGGTTCCAGACAGGGATTGAACATTACTAGGGACAACCACAGGAGCGGGTACTGGAGCTGGAGCCGGAACTACTGAAGACAGAGAATCCTGAATTTGATCCAGCCGACCGGTTAACTGCTGGAGATACTGCATCACTTGGCTCTGTGCCGCCTCCTGACTTTGAACTCGGGAAACCAGATCCTGGATGGCGCTTGCCTCTGGGTTCCGATCCCCCGGGTCCATGTGGCCTGAGTATACTGTCACTGACCTGGGTTGGGGATGTTGTGGACTCGGGGGTTCTTCCGATGGTCAGGAAAAGGAACCACAGGTGGGTCGGAGCAGGGATGGTCGGATATAGGATTTCCTCATACAAGACTCTGATAGTTAGGATTGGTGAAAAATGCTGAGGAACTTTATTAAGGGAAGGGAGCAATACAGCGGCACATGAAAGAAAGTGAACTTGTGGGCAATGTCAAAAAGTTACTGGAGAATTTGTGAGCAATGTTCAACTGATGAATGAAGAACTTGTGAGCGATGATGAAAGACACTGAAGAATTTGTGAGCGATGTTTTTAAGACACTGATGAATGAAGAACTTGTGAGCGATAATGAAAGACACTGAAGAATTTGTGAGCGATGTTTAAAGACACTGATGAATGAAGAACTTGTGAGCGATGATGAAAGACACTGAAGAATTTGTGAGCGATGTTTTAAAGACACTGATGAATGAAGAACTTGTGAGTGATGATGGAAGACACTGAAGAATTTGTGAGTGATGTTTAAGGAAACTGATGAATGAAGAACTTGTGAGCGATGGTGAATGACACTGAAGAATTTGTGAGCGATGTTTTAAAGACACTGATGAATGAAGAACTTGTGAGCGATGGTGAATGACACTGAAGAATTTGGGAGCGATGTTTAAGGACACTGATGAATGAAGAACTTGTGAGCGATGGTGAATGACACTGAAGAATTTGTGAGCGATGTTTAAGGACACAGAACGCTGGAAACACTAAAGTTGGTTCGGCCCGCAGGCCTTGCTGATTCCAGGGAGCGCTGGCAACTGCACTGCAGAGGAACACACTAGTTGCTCGGATCACTGGAGACTGTGCTGCAGGAAGGCACCCTGAATGCTTGATGCACTGGAGTATAACTGCTGGGAGACACATTGCGTACGGGAGCTCTGGCGTCCACTTAAGAAAAGAGACGATACTCAGGCGCCGAGGCTCTGCCCGGCGTCTGGTTTTGAATCTCCCGCCTCTACTGGATTGGTGAAGCGGGTTCGTGACATCACCTACTCCCCGCCCACGTTACGCCGGCTGTCATGGCGGCGCCCACGCTCCGGGGAACCGCCGAGAGCCGCGCCAGCCAGACGCCGGGACCCGAGGACCGCCGGAGGTGAGGACCGCCAAACGGACCAGCAGCCACGCAGGGGTAAGCGCGGCGGCCGCTGCCCCTGGCATGTGACAGGCCTGTTCTTTTGTGTTAATGTTTACAGTAGGTTAAGTTGTGTGTGTTGTGTTCAGTTGTTATGATTGGTGTTTGTTTCCTTTGTCCATCCTACTCGGGGATTAGCTACTTACCGGAGTTTTTTAACGATTTTTTACCTGACCTGACGGACTTAATTTGGCTTTCTTGATTCTGATTCGGCTAATTGGCTTCCATTGTACGTCCCTCAGCAGGTTTTAAATTTTTTACTCTGGTCGAGTTTTATCCGTGTGCCCGACAACCGCAACACCCCCCCCCCCCCCCCCCCCCTTCATTTGCTCGTACTCTTTCCCCTTTGTGTATTTTTGTTGCTTCATATTGGAAGCTAGTCACCAATGTCACTGTGGTGTACTTCACAAGAATTTTTTGCTTTTGGCAGATCCTCCTACACAGTTACTGTATGGTCTCAACTTGCATATCCGTACCAACCAATTTTTTATCATCTTCCATTCCCTATAAGGTTAGTGGGTGAAAGGTGCATGATGGGGGTTGTTGGTCACTCCTTCATTTACTGGGCAGCTAGGTTTGTTGCCTCCGGTGAGGCACTTGTTTTTCATGGCACTGAGGTAATCAGGTAGTTGGGTGTGAGAGGTATGAGGTGACGTGATTTGAAGGCGTTCCTGCTAGAGAACGTGAGGTGTCTTTGGTTGCCTGATGTATTAGTACTTCACTTAGGTGGTAACGAGTAAGGGATGATGTCGCAATTGGAGTTATGTGGTACTATTTTGGAAGATTTGGTGCTTATCAGGGGGGCGTGGCCTTCCTGCACATTAATATAGTCTTTTATTGTGCCCAGGTTGAGTTGGCGAGGGTCTAAAGACTGTAGGGCGATTGATGAGGCCTGGAAAAAGCTTAACTCCGCTGTGGCCAAATGGGTACAGGTGACTGGTGGTGCGGTGGTTCCACATGAGAGAATCGGGTTTAGGTATCCCTATCTTTTCCGTCCTGATGGCGTCCACTTGGATAGGGAAGGTTTACGTATCTTTTTGGAGGATCTGTTTGTTGGGGTGTCTTCAGTTTTGGTGGCGGGGCGAAGTTACTGGGAGCAGCAACTTCGCTTTGGCGGGAAAGAACGTCAGGTTACCTGTTTTTAGGTCATAGCTAGATGTTTAATGGTTATTTTGAGTATGCATCTGCTGGATCACCCCGTCGGGGAAAGCGACACCACCCGGACGGGTGGGTAGTCAAGGTAGAAGGTTGAGTGGATACTGTTTGTTGTAAGGTTGAGTGTTAAGTTGGTACAGTTGTACGGGTGGGGGTAGAAGTTAGCCGTTCTTTCTTGGCCACCATTATTTAATCCATTATTTCAGCATTTAATTTAGCGTTATTAATAAATCAGCTTACAATTTCTGCCAAACCTAAGTCTCCGAGTCTTTATTTTAGAATTATGTTAAGTGTTAAGGGTTTATTCGCACACATGGTCATCCATTAGCCATTAGGATGTTTAGAAGAACGAAATGACTGAAATAGGAGTGGAGAGGGTTAAACATCCAAAGGCTGGGGATGTTCTTGTGGGAGACAGGTGACTAGCCATCCAATAGGGTTGTGAGTCGGTAGAAGCTAGCTGCTTGATATGGGGTGAGGAGGAGGAGCTTCCTCTTTTCCTGTTCTTCCCACCCTCCCTCCCCTTTTTTGCGGTAGTTGGGGGTGGATCGTCGCATTAGCTGATTGGCGGGAAAGAACGGCAGGTTACCTGTTTTTAGGTCATAGCTAGATGTTTAGTGGCTATTTTGGGGTTTGTTTGGTGCGCTTATCTTTGTTGACTGTATGCATCTGCTGGATCACCCGGTCGGGGACAGCGACACCACCCGGACGGGTGGGTAGTCAATGTAGAAGGTTGAGTGGATACCGTTTGTTGTCAGGTTGAGTGTTAAGTTGGTACAGTTGTACGGGTGGGGGTAGAAGTTAGCCGTTCTTTCTTGGCCACCATTATTTAATCCTTTATTTCAGCATTTAATTTAGAGTTCTTAATAAATCAGCTAAGAATTTCTGCCAAACCTAAGTCTCCGAGTCTTTGTTTTAGAATTATGTTAAGTGTTATGGGTTTATTCACACACATGGTCTTCCATCAGCCGTTAGGATGTTTATGAAAAAAATACTGTCCTCTTTCTACAAGTAGAATTGAATGTGTCATTTTGCAGTTTGGAGCTTCTCATGAACATCATGTAAACATGATGAAAGGCTTAACACGTGCTGTGAAAACACTTAATCGAAGGTTCTTCAGATACATCTCTTGAATCAAAATTTCAAGATATGTCTTTTGATGCCTTTTGGAGTTCTCTTAAAAATTAGTGCTCCAAAATCATTAAGAAGAATTTAGATGTTTTGCTTCCCTTCTCCGCTTCACATCTCAGTGAAGTAGCATTTTCAACACTGAAAAGTGTTGACACTTTGGAGAAGATTTATGAAGAGGACAAGTGGAAGGTTTACAAATCTCCCTCTTCGAGACATCTAAAGGGATATGCACACTTCCACAATCTGGCCTCATATCAAATGACACAAATGACAACAGTCCTACATCTGCCTTTGATGATAGGTGCTCTAAATATATTTTAACAGGTAGGCTGTCCATACTAGCCCTTTAAACTGGGACACTCATGAATTACATAGGTTCTGTGGCTGGCTGACTTCAAGCCTGCATGTCACCTGGTTTTAATCAGCCCAGAACCTGTGTAATTCATGAATATCCCAGTTTAAAGGGCTAGTACGGTCAGCCTAAAACAGGCAAATTTGAATACTACATTATAATTCATTTACGTGTATTTTTATTTCTGTAAAGTGTCGTGCCACCATTGCGGACGTTATTGTTCTAGTGTTTAGCAGCAGAACAAAAGCTTGGGAACCACTGGACTAAAACACTGAGGAGGCTATTCAGAGATGGCCGCAGCTGCTGCGTTCGCATGCAGAGGGCGCGTCCACTGGGTCTGCGCATGTTCACTGGCCATAGTGCACTTGCATGACCCTTCAACTTGCGATAATGCTGCGTTTAGCGGGTGTGGTCCAGACAACACAGGTTGTCCGGACCGTTTTTAGGGCAGCTGCATGACGTCATACGTAGCTGCTCTGAGGGGAGAAAAAATGGCGCCAGACCGCCTGCCAGCGCAGCTGCGGAAGCAAGATCTGCGTGAATCCATTATGTAACGTGTACAAGCAATAATGGAAAAACATACTACCAACTTGTGTGCAGAGATAGATGGAGGTCAATAGGAGGGAGCTAAGGGTTTAATTGCTTTCTGACCTCTGTTTTTCCTTTCTTAGAAGAGTCACTTTGAATTGAGTTTAGGAGTCATCTCTATAGTACTACAAATTGCTCTGTCAATAAACATCAAGGATTAAATGTAGGGAGGACACCTCTCTGGATTACCGCAAATAGATTCTAAACCAGGTCACAGAAAGGAGTAAGGACTGATAACACAGGAGATTAAAGCTTTTCCTCTGATCTGAAACTTAAATGAAAGTTAAATTAAATGAGGCTCTGAAGGTGTTTCCATCAGGGTGTTGTTGATGTAAGTAAATTGTCACTTAATTTAAGAAAAAGTCTAGGACTAACTATAGATTTAGGGGTCTATTTACTAAGCCTTGGATAGAGATAAAGCGGACGGAGATAAAATACCAGCCAGTCAGTGTCTAACTGCCATGTCACAGGCTGGTTTTGAAAAATTACAGTTAGGAGCCGATTGGATGGTACTTTATCTCCGTCCACTTTATCTCCATCCAGAGCTTAGTAAATAGCTCCCTTAATGAGATAACTGTTTTTGACCATGTTAAATGTGAATTTATGTATTGTGTTCACATTTTACAAAGTGGGTTTTAAATAGATGAATTATTATGGTGCTTTTCTGCTCCTCTCTCTCCCTGACACTCTCTCTCTCTCTCTCTCTCTCTACCTGACCCTCTCCCTCTTGCTCTCTCCCTGACACTGTCTCCCTTTCTCTCTCCCTGACACATGTCTCTCTCTCTCTCTCCCTCTTTCTATCCTTGACACTCTCCCTTTCTCTCCCGACCATGGTGCCGCCTCCATTTCGTCCCAGTAGTTCCGCCTCTTCCTCCCGGTGGATCCGTGGAATACCATCCCACGCACAATAAGACTCTCCTCTAGTCTCCAAACCTTTAAACGTTCCCTGAAAACTCATCTCTTCAGACAAGCCTACCAAATTCCAGACCCACCCGTATAACCTTCAATGCTTCCCTATCTAATTACATCCTCTCTGTACAGTCCACATAACCTCACATTTTCTCTTCCAACATTGCCGAGTGATCATATCATACAACCCATTAAGAACTAGTGATGAGCGGGTTTGGTTTCTCGGAATCCGAACCCCCCCGAACTTCACCCATTTTACACGGTTCCGAGGCAGACTCGGATCCTCCCACCTTGCTGGGTTAACCCGAGCGCGCCCGAACGTCATCATCCCGCTGTCGGATTCTCGCGAGATTCGTATTCTATATAAGGAGCCGCGCGTCGCCGCCATTTTCACTCGTGCATTGGAGATGATAGGGAGAGGACGTGCAGCGTTCTCTCAGTTTCTGTGTTCAGTGTGCTGCAAATATCTGTGCTCAGTGTGCTTGCAAATATCTGTGCTAAGTGTGCTTTAAATATCTACGTTCTCTGCCTGAAAAACGCTCCATATCTGTGCTGCATTGCAGTATAGGAGGACAGTGCAGAATTTTGCTGACCAGTGACCACCAGTATTATATAGCAGTACGGCACAGTAGTCCACTGCTCTACCTACCTCTGTGTCGTCAAGTATACTAGCCATCCATACCTGTGGTACATTTTAGTTGTGCGCAGTATTATATAGTAGGAGGACAGTGCAGAATTTTGCTGACCACCAGTATATAATATATAGCAGTACGGTACAGTAGTCCACTGCTCTACCTACCTCTGTGTCGTCAAGTATACTATCCATCCATACCTGTGGTGCATTTTAGTTATGCGCAGTATTATATAGAAGGAGGACAGTGCAGAATTTTGCTGACCACCAGTATATAATATATAGCAGTACGGTACAGTAGTCCACTGCTCTACCTACCTCTGTGTCGTCAAGTATACTATCCATCCACACCTGTGGTGCATTTTAGTTGTGCGCAGTATTATATAGTAGGAGGACAGTGCAGAATTTTTCTGACCACCAGTATATAATATATAGCAGTACGGTACAGTAGTCCACTGCTCTACCTACCTCTGTGTCGTCAAGTATACTATCCATCCATACCTGTGGTGCATTTTAGTTGTGCGCAGTATTATATAGTAGGAGGACAGTGCAGAATTTTGCTGACCACCAGTATGTAATATATAGCAGTACGGAACAGTAGTCCACTGCTCTACCTACCTCTGTGTCGTCAAGTATACTATCCATCCATACCTGTGGTGCATTTTAGTTGTGCGCAGTATTATATAGTAGGAGGACAGTGCAGAATTTTGCTGACCACCAGTATATAATATATAGCAGTGCGGTACAGCAGGCCACTGCTCTGCCTACCTCTGTGTCGTCAAGTATACTATCCATCCATACCTGTGGTGCATTTTAGTTGTGCGCAGTATTATATAGTAGGAGTACAGTGCAGAATTTTGCTGACCACCAGTATATAATATATAGCAGTACGGTACAGCAGTCCACTGCTCTACCTACCTCTGTGTCGTCAAGTATACTATCCATCAATACCTGTGGTGCATTTTAGTTGTGCGCAGTATTATATAGTAGGAGGACAGTGCAGAATTTTGCTGACCACCAGTATATAATATATAGCAGTACGGTACAGTAGTCCACTGCTCTACCTACCTCTGTGTCGTCAAATATACTATCCATCCATACCTGTGGTGCATTTTAGTTGTGCGCAGTATTATATAGTAGGAGGACAGTGCAGAATTTTGCTGACCACCAGTATATAATATATAGCAGAACGGTACAGTAGTCCACTGCTCTACCTACCTCTGTGTCATCAAGTATTCTATCCATCCATACCTGTGGTGCATTTTAGTTGTGCGCAGTATTATATAGTAGGAGGACAGTGCAGAATTTTGCTGACCACCAGTATATATATAGCAGTACGGTACAGTAGTCCATTGCTCTACCTCTGTGTCGTCAAGTAAACTACAAAAGTTCAGTAAAATGACCCAAAAATCAAAATTAACAGCATCTGATGAGAAGCGTAAACTTGCCAATATGCCATTTACGACACGGAGTGGCAAGGAACGGCTGAGGCCCTGGCCTATGTTCATGGCTAGTGGTTCAGATTCACATGAGGATGGAAGCACTCATCCTCTCGCTAGAAAACTGCAGTGCCACTCCTAGGTGGGCCAGGTGTTTGTGTCGGCCACTTGGGTCGCTTAGCTTAGCCATCCAGCGACCTTGGTGCACCTCTTTTTTTCTTTGCATCATGTGCTGTTTGGGGACTATTTTTTAAATCGGCCATCCTGTCTGACACTGCAGTGCCACTCCTAGATGGGCCAGGTGTTTGTGTCGGCCACTTGGGTCGCTTAGCTTAGCCATCCAGCGACCTTGGTGCACCTCTTTTTTTCTTTGCATCATGTGCTGTTTGGGGACTATTTTTTAAATCGGCCATCCTGTCTGACACTGCAGTGCCACTCCTAGATGGGCCAGGTGTTTGTGTCGGCCACTTGGGTCGCTTAGCTTAGCCATCCAGCGACCTTGGTGCACCTCTTTTTTTCTTTGCATCATGTGCTGTTTGGGGACTATTTTTTTGAAGTGCCATCCTGTCTGACACTGCAGTGCCACTCCTAGATGGGCCAGGTGTTTGTGTCGGCCACTTGGGTCGCTTAGCTTAGCCATCCAGCGACCTTGGTGCACCTCTTTTTTTTCTTTGCATCATGTGCTGTTTGGGGACTATTTTTTAAATCGGCCATCCTGTCTGACACTGCAGTGCCACTCCTAGATGGACCAGGTGTTTGTGTCGGCCACTTGGGTCGCTTAGCTTAGCCATCCAGCGACCTTGGTGCACCTCTTTTTTTCTTTGCATCATGTGCTGTTTGGGGACTATTTTTTAAATCGGCCATCCTGTCTGACACTGCAGTGCCACTCCTAGATGGGCCAGGTGTTTGTGTCGGCCACTTGGGTCACTTAGCTTAGTCATCCAGCGACCTCGGTGCAAATTTTAGAACTAAAAATAATATTGTGAGGTGTTCAGAATAGACTGGAAATGAGTGGAAATTATGGTTATTGAGGTTAATAATACTATGGGATCAAAATGACCCCCAAATTCTATGATTTAAGCTGTTTTTGAGGGTTTTTTAAAAAAAAAAACGAATCCAAAACACACCCGAATCCGACAAAAAAATTTCAGGGAGGTTTTGCCAAAATGCGTCCGAATCCAAAACACGGCCGCGGACCCGAATCCATAACCAAAACACAAAACCCGAAAAATTTCCGGTGCACATCACTATTAAGAACCTAGCAATCTGGTGGACCATTATGTAACAGGTAGCATCTATCCTTGTGTATCAATGCCTATTTCCCTATAGATTGTAAGCTTGCGAGCAGGGCCTTCCTACCTCTATGTCTGTCTGTCTTTGCCCAGTTTTGTTCTATAACTGTTGTTCTAATTGTAAAGTGCAACGAAATATGCTGCGCTATATAAGAAACTGCTAATAAATAAATAATTCTCCCCATGCTTGTCTGGTCGCGCCATCTGCATGGGATGCACTTTGGGGGTCATTCCGAGTTGTTCGCTCGCAAGCTGCTTTAAGCAGCTTTGCACACGCTAAGCCGCCGCCTACTGGGAGTGAATTTTAGCTTATCAAAATTGCGAACGAAAGATTAGCTAAATTGCGAATAGACACTTCTTAGCAGTTTCTGAGTAGCTCCACACTTACTTGGCATCTGCGATCAGTTCAGTGCTTGTCGTTCCTGGTTTGACGTCACAAACACACCCAGCGTTCGCCCAGACACTCCTCCGTTTCTCCAGCCACTCCCGCGTTTTTCCCAGAAACGGTAGCGTTTTTTCGCACACACCCATAAAACGGCCTGTTTCCGCCCAGAAACACCCACTTCCTGTCAATCACATTACGATCACCAGAACGAAGAAAAAACCTCGTAATGCCGTGAGTAAAATACCTAACTGCTTAGCAAATTTACTTGGCGCAGTCGCACTGCGGACATTGCGCATGCGCATTAGCGACTAATCGCTCCGATGCGAGAAAAAAATAACGAGCGAACAACTCGGAATGACCCCCTTTGTGCACTCTGTTTGCTTTGCTCCCTTTGCGCCACTTCTCCAACCGCCCTCCCAGACTTCACCCATGCTTGGATCTGTAGCTTGCTATAAAATAAAACTACATTTCATTAAAACATGTATGGTGGTGGAAGAAAAGCCCAGTTTCATTGAAATACTAAAATAAACAGACATCTCATTTTTTTCCCCTTTATTTTTTGAGGGGAAAAATATTCAAAACAGGCAAACGTAGACGGGCCCTGCCTGCATTCTTCTGTGACATCACAAGTTGGAGAGAAGTTGGCTGTTCTGATACAGAAGTTGGTTAGGTGTGGGGCAGCGTTTTAGTTGGACAGACAAGTTGGTCGGTTGGTCAGTTGGATCGTTGGAGGAAAGTTGGTCTGACATATGGGCAGCATAATGTACATGGCACGCACAGTAAGAGCTGAAACTCCCACTGCAATGACTTGACAGACCATGTGGAGAAGAGTTCTGGTAACAGGGGTCAAGAATAATGGGTTGGGATGTGGTAGAGCAACACTGTTCTTTCTCGCCCCTTTTGACATTATACTTGACCTCTGTTCTCAGTGGCAGTGGATTGATAGATACAGGTCTGTTTCTAAACAATTTGGCCCCCAGTGCGAACAGTAAAAAAATATGGCCCCCCCGTAGATATTCTAAAATGCGCCCCCAACATAAAAAATACTATTTTGCACGCAATGTAGGGCGTGGCCTTGCTAACTACTTTACACCCCAGTTTCTAACCCTACACTAACATACCTCGGTGCCCCCTGCACCATATTATACTACACACAGCAATGCCCATAATTCATTATGCCCTACAGTAAGGCTTTTGATTTACTTTTAAATTGTTTAATTGCTTGTTGCCAGGGGTTTCATGTTCTGGGTGTCATGCTCATTGCCAGGGGTTTCATGTTCTGGGTGTCATGCTCATTGCCATGGGTTTCATGCGCTGGGTGTCATGCTCATTGCCAGGGGTTTCATGTGCTGGGTGTCATGCTCATTGCCAGGGGTTTCATGCGCTGGGTGTCATGCTCATTGCCATGGGTTTCATGTTCTGGGTGTCATGCTCATTGCCAGGGGTTTCATGCTCTGGGTGTCATGCTCATTGCCAGGGGTTTCATGTTCTGGGTGTAATGCTCATTGCCATGGGTTTAATGTTCTGGGTGTCATGCTCATTGCCAGGGGTTTCATACTCTGGCTCTGGGTGTCATGCTCGTTGCTCATGCTCATTGCCAGGGGTATTTAATGCTCATTGCCAGGGGTGTTTAATGCACATTGCCAGGGGTGTGAAATGCTTGTTGCCAGGGGTGATGCTCGCTGGCGCCAAAGGCCAGTGCCAGCGGCTCCCTGCTATTACCAGCTTCCCCTCCTCCCAGCCTTAGTACTCTGCTCTCTGGGCGGAGTTTTGAGAATTTCACGGTTGCATCGTGACATCAGGACGCAACCACATCATTTCACAAAATTCCACCCAGCAAGCGGAGTACTACGGCTGGGAGGAAAGGGAGTCAATTATAGCAGCATTCAAGTGCCGTGGTGGGTGCCCCGTGCAGTCGCACAACTCGACCGCCGCTAGAAATGGCACTGCTCCATAGAAACTTGTGGGGGCAGCTATTGCTGTCAGAAACAGGGGAACCAGTGGATACTTACATTTTGCGTAATTTCCCAGCATGGTGGAGCAATGATTGGCTTGCTGCCTCACAGCACTGGGCCTCTGGGCTTGATTCCCACCAAATTCTGATATCTGTGCAGAATTTGTATGTCCTCTTCATGGGTTTCCCCCAGCTTCCACCCACACTCCAATAACACAGAGATAGGATACTTGTCTTGCAACAAAAACCTCTAGCCTGTGGACAAAGCATATTATAAATGCATACTTTGCAAATCAGCAATGCATAGGCTTTATAGAATTCTAGTTACTGACTCACAGGCAGCCTAGGACAGCACTGCCCCAGACTATGGCTACACCAGCTGAACGTACTGTATCTCTCATGATATATAGTCAGAAAGGCAGAAGATTTTGCCTTGAGATAAATACCTTTAGAGGTGAATTATACAGTGAGAACAGTGGCGCCTGCTTTGTACTGCTAGCAGCTATATAGAATGCATATGTTACATGTGACACTGAGGAATGCACAGTCCTTGTGTTCTCTTTATCCAGGACTGTGATCAAAGGAACAGAGGGAAAAGAAAGTGCGGAAAACAACAAGAGAATTAAACATTCCAATCATATAATAAATAGCGCTCCAACAATAACACTTAGATATATGATGCCGCAGCCCTTGTTTCCTGCCAGAAGCATTACCAACTGGCATATTATGTGCATTGTAGCCTTACAAACCATGCATTCTGCCGCACTTATTGTCTGAAGTACATTTGATAACTGCAGACTTCATAATGTGAGAGGTAGTTAATGAGTCATTAGCAAAGCATTAACTTTCATTACAGTGAATAGGCAATAATACATTGTTAATGATGTGGTAACCCGTCAAGGTATTATTTCGAATCCTGAGTCTCAGTAAACATTTAGTGGAAGCAGAGGCCATTGTTAGTTACCTAAGCACTGTTGTACCCATTATCGTCTACAAATGGCTCGCACAAAATAAAAATGACACCAGCACAAAGTGCTGCTTACTGTATGTGACCAAAAGATGAAAGTAATATATTTATATACAGCATAACTAGAGATGAGCGGGTTCGGTTCCTCGGAATCCGAACCCGCCCGAACTTCATGTTTTTTTACACGGGTCCGAGCGACTCGGATCTTCCCGCCTTGCTCGGTTAACCCGAGCGCGCCCGAACGTCATCATCACGCTGTCGGATTCTCGCGAGGCTCGGATTCTATCGCGAGACTCGGATTCTATATAAGGAGCCGCGCGTCGCCGCCATTTTTCACACGTGCATTGAGATTCATAGGGAGAGGACGTGTCTGGCGTCCTCTCCGTTTATAGAGATTCGAGAAGAGAGTGAGACAGAGAGAGACACAGTAGTAATTTGGGGAGCATTAGGAGGAGTACTACTACTACTAGTACTTGCTGAAGTGATAGAGAGAGATAGTGTGACTGTATTATCTGACTTGTGGGGGAGACACTGACAGTGGGGAGCAGTTAGAGTCTGAGAGCAGGACTCAGGAGTACATATAACGTACAGTGCACACTATTGCTGCCAGAGTGCCAGCCACACTGCCATTGTTTGTGACCACACTGACCACCAGTATAATATATATTGTGATTGTCTGCTTAGGACTCAGGAGTACTACTTGTACTTGCAAGTTGCTGATAGTGTGACCAGTGACCTGACCACCAGTTTAATAAATCACCACCAGTTTATGAGTTTAATATATATTATATATATATATATAATTGTATATAATATATATATAATATTGTATACCACCTAGCACCTACCCGTGGTTTTTTTTTTCTTTCTTCTTTATACATACTACTATAGTAGCTTACTGTAGCAGTCTGCGGTGCTGCTGAGCTGACAGTGTCCAGCAGGTCCGTCATCAGTCATTACATAATAAATATATAATATATACCTGTCCGGCTGCAGTACTAGTGATATTATATATACATATATATTGATTTCATCTCATTATCATCCAGTCTATATTAGCAGCAGACACAGTACGTTAGTCCACGGCTGTAGCTACCTCTGTGTCGGCACTCGGCAGTCCATCCATAATTGTATACCACCTACCCGTGGTTGTTGTTTTTTTCTTTCTTCTTTATACATACTACTATAGTAGCTTACTGTAGCAGTCTGCTGTGCTGCTGAGCTGACAGTGTCCAGCAGGTCCGTCATCAGTCATTACATAATAAATATATAATATATACCTGTCCGGCTGCAGTACTAGTGATATTATATATACATACATATTGATTTCATCTCATTATCATCCAGTCTATATTATCAGCATACACAGTACGTTAGTCCAAGGCTGTAGCTACCTCTGTGTCGGCACTCGGCAGTCCATCCATAATTGTATACCACCTACCCGTGGTTGTTGTTTTTTTCTTTCTTCTTTATACATACTACTATAGTAGCTTACTGTAGCAGTCTGCAGTGCTGCTGAGCTGACAGTGTCCAGCAGGTCCGTCATCAGTCATTACATAATAAATATATAATATATACCTGTCCGGCTGCAGTACTAGTGATATTATATATACATATATATTGATTTCATCTCATTATCATCCAGTCTATATTAGCAGCAGACACAGTACGGTAGTCCACGGCTGTAGCTACCTCTGTGTCGGCACTCGGCAGTCCATCCATAATTGTATACCACCTACCCGTGGTTGTTGTTTTTTTCTTTCTTCTTTATACATACTACTATAGTAGCTTACTGTAGCAGTCTGCGGTGCTGCTGAGCTGACAGTGTCCAGCAGGTCCGTCATCAGTCATTACATAATAAATATATAATATATACCTGTCCGGCTGCAGTACTAGTGATATTATATATACATATATATTGATTTCATCTCATTATCATCCAGTCTATATTAGCAGCAGACACAGTACGGTAGTCCACGGCTGTAGCTACCTCTGTGTCGGCACTCGGCAGTCCATCCATAATTGTATACCACCTACCCGTGGTTGTTGTTTTTTTCTTTCTTCTTTATACATACTACTATAGTAGCTTACTGTAGCAGTCTGCGGTGCTGCTGAGCTGACAGTGTCCAGCAGGTCCGTCATCAGTCATTACATAATAAATATATAATATATACCTGTCCGGCTGCAGTACTAGTGATATTATATATACATATATATTGATTTCATCTCATTATCATCCAGTCTATATTAGCAGCAGACACAGTACGGTAGTCCACGGCTGTAGCTACCTCTGTGTCGGCACTCGGCAGTCCATCCATAAGTATACTAGTATCCATCCATCTCCATTGTTTACCTGAGGTGCCTTTTAGTTGTCCTTATTAAAATATGGAGAACAAAAATGTTGAGGTTCCAAAATTAGGGAAAGATCAAGATCCACTTCCACCTCGTGCTGAAGCTGCTGCCACTAGTCATGGCCGAGACGATGAAATGCCAGCAACGTCGTCTGCCAAGGCCGATGCCCAATGTCATAGTACAGAGCATGTAAAATCCAAAACACCAAATATCAGTAAAAAAAGGACTCCAAAACCTAAAATAAAATTGTCGGAGGAGAAGCGTAAACTTGCCAATATGCCATTTACCACACGGAGTGGCAAGGAACGGCTGAGGCCCTGGCCTATGTTCATGGCTAGTGGTTCAGCTTCACATGAGGATGGAAGCACTCAGCCTCTCGCTAGAAAAATGAAAAGACTCAAGCTGGCAAAAGCACCGCAAAGAACTGTGCGTTCTTCGAAATCCCAAATCCACAAGGAGAGTCCAATTGTGTCGGTTGCGATGCCTGACCTTCCCAACACTGGACGTGAAGAGCATGCGCCTTCCACCATTTGCACGCCCCCTGTAAGTGCTGGAAGGAGCACCCGCAGTCCAGTTCCTGATAGTCAGATTGAAGATGTCAGTGTTGAAGTACACCAGGATGAGGAGGATATGGGTGTTGCTGGCGCTGGGGAGGAAATTGACCAGGAGGATTCTGATGGTGAGGTGGTTTGTTTAAGTCAGGCACCCGGGGAGACACCTGTTGTCCGTGGGAGGAATATGGCCATTGACATGCCTGGTGAAAATACCAAAAAAATCAGCTCTTCGGTGTGGAAGTATTTCAACAGAAATGCGGACAACAGGTGTCAAGCCGTGTGTTGCCTTTGTCAAGCTGTAATAAGTAGGGGTAAGGACGTTAACCACCTCGGAACATCCTCCCTTATACGTCACCTGCAGCGCATTCATAATAAGTCAGTGACAAGTTCAAAAACTTTGGGTGACAGCGGAAGCAGTCCACTGACCAGTAAATCCCTTCCTCTTGTAACCAAGCTCATGCAAACCACCCCACCAACTCCCTCAGTGTCAATTTCCTCCTTACCCAGGAATGCCAATAGTCCTGCAGGCCATGTCACTGGCAATTCTGACGAGTCCTCTCCTGCCTGGGATTCCTCCGATGCATCCTTGAGTGTAATGCCTACTGCTGCTGGCGCTGCTGTTGTTGCTGCTGGGAGTCGATCGTCATCCCAGAGGGGAAGTCGGAAGACCACTTGTACTACTTCCAGTAAGCAATTGACTGTCCAACAGTCCTTTGCGAGGAAGATGAAATATCACAGCAGTCATCCTGCTGCAAAGCGGATAACTGAGGCCTTGACAACTATGTTGGTGTTAGACGTGCGTCCGGTATCCGCCGTTAGTTCACAGGGAACTAGACAATTTATTGAGGCAGTGTGCCCCCGTTACCAAATACCATCTAGGCTCCACTTCTCTAGGCAGGCGATACCGAGAATGTACACGGACGTCAGAAAAAGACTCACCAGTGTCCTAAAAAATGCAGTTGTACCCAATGTCCACTTAACCACGGACATGTGGACAAGTGGAGCAGGGCAGGGTCAGGACTATATGACTGTGACAGCCCACTGGGTAGATGTATGGACTCCCGCCGCAAGAACAGCAGCGGCGGCACCAGTAGCAGCATCTCGCAAACGCCAACTCTTTCCTAGGCAGGCTACGCTTTGTATCACCGCTTTCCAGAATACGCACACAGCTGAAAACCTCTTACGGCAACTGAGGAAGATCATCGCGGAATGGCTTACCCCAATTGGACTCTCCTGTGGATTTGTGGCATCGGACAACGCCAGCAATATTGTGTGTGCATTAAATATGGGCAAATTCCAGCACGTCCCATGTTTTGCACATACCTTGAATTTGGTGGTGCAGAATTTTTTAAAAAACGACAGGGGTGTGCAAGAGATGCTGTCGGTGGCCAGAAGAATTGCGGGACACTTTCGGCGTACAGGCACCACGTACAGAAGACTGGAGCACCACCAAAAACAACTGAACCTGCCCTGCCATCATCTGAAGCAAGAAGTGGTAACGAGGTGGAATTCAACCCTCTATATGCTTCAGAGGTTGGAGGAGCAGCAAAAGGCCATTCAAGCCTATACAATTCAGCACGATATAGGAGGTGGAATGCACCTGTCTCAAGCGCAGTGGAGAATGATTTCAACGTTGTGCAAGGTTCTGATGCCCTTTGAACTTGCCACACGTGAAGTCAGTTCAGACACTGCCAGCCTGAGTCAGGTCATTCCCCTCATCAGGCTTTTGCAGAAGAAGCTGGAGACATTGAAGGAGGAGCTAACACAGAGCGATTCCGCTAGGCATGTGGGACTTGTGGATGGAGCCCTTAATTCGCTTAACAAGGATTCACGGGTGGTCAATCTGTTGAAATCAGAGCACTACATTTTGGCCACCATGCTCAATCCTAGATTTAAAGCCTACCTTGGATCTCTCTTTCCGGCAGACACAAGTCTGCTGGGGTTCAAAGACCTGCTGGTGAGAAAATTGTCAAGTCAAGCGGAACGCGACCTGTCAACATCTCCTCCTTCACATTCTCCCGCAACTGGGGGTGCGAGGAAAAGGCTCAGAATTCCGAGCCCACCCGCTGGCGGTGATGCAGGGCAGTCTGGAGCGACTGCTGATGCTGACGTCTGGTCCGGACTGAAGGACCTGACAACGATTACGGACATGTCGTCTACTGTCACTGCATATGATTCTCTCACCATTGAAAGAATGGTGGAGGATTATATGAGTGACCGCATCCAAGTAGGCACGTCACCAGTGGCGGAACAAGCAAGCGGTGGGCCCAGGTGCAACAAAATGCTTTGGGCCCCCCCCCCCCCCATCCCATCCAAGTCCACCCCATGGGCAGTGCGCGCCGTAGGCGCGCGCAAAAATACATAGTGGCGTGGCTTCGTGGGGAAGGGGTGTGTCCACAAAATAATACCAATTCATAAAACGGTGCACAGTAGTCTCCATTCTTCAAATTACGCCGCACAGTAGCACCACTACACCAGGTAGAGACCCTTTTACTCCTTACAGCGAACAGATTCCCCTTTTTACACATAACGGCAGACAGTGTGCACTTTTTACACATAACGGCAGACAGCGTGCCCTCGTTACACATAGCGGCAGACAGCATACACTTTTTACACAATGGCAGACAGCGTGCCCTCGTTACACATAGCGGCAGACAGCGTGCCCTCGTTACACATAGCGGCAGACAGCGTGCACTTTTTACACATTACGGCAGACAGCGTCCCCATTTTACACATTACGGCAGACAGCGTCCCCATTTTACACATTACGGCAGACACCATACACTTTTACACATAACGGCAGATAGCGTGCCCTTTTTACACATTACGGCAGGCAGATTCTACCTTTTTACACATAGCGGCAGGCAGATTCCCCATTTTTATACATAGCGGCAGGCAGATTCCCCATTTTTATACATAGCGGCAGGCAGATTCCCCATTTTTACACATTGCGGCAGGCAGATTCCCCATTTTTACATTGCGGCAGGCAGATTCCCCATTTTTACACATTGCGGCAGGCAGATTCCCCATTTTTACATTGCGGCAGGCAGATTCCCCATTTTTATACATAGCGGCAGGCAGTCCCCCCTTTTTACACATTGCGGCAGGCAGTCCCAACAAATAAAAAAAGAAAGAGAAAGAAAGAAAGAAAGAAAGAAAGAAAGAAAGAAAGAAAGAAAGAAAGAAAGAAAGAAAGAAAGAAAGAATGAATTATACTTACCCTCTCTGTTGGCTCAGGCTCCTCGGTGCAGCTTCCCGGGCAGTAGAGAAGAAGGAGGAGGGAGGTGAAGGAGGGAGCCGCAGCAGCGCTGTGTTACTGGTGGAGGCGCTGCTGCTGCTGCCCCTCTGCTTCCCTATAGGCTGTTCTCAGAGACAGCCTATAGTGAAGCAGAGGAGCAGCAGCAGCAGCGCCTCCACCAGTAACAAAGCGCTACTGCGGCTCTCTCCTTCACTGAGAGACTGTGACCTGTTTGTATATGAGGGAGGGAGGGACGGACCCTCCTCCCTCCTTCGTGTGCGGGTGGCCAGAATCGTTCCTTATGACGGGCGGGTCACGGGAGCGCTGGTGTGCGGCTGCGGCATGACATACAATGAGTCATTGTGACTCATTCATGTAATGCCGGCCGGCGGCTGTGGGCCCTTGAGTGCGGCGGGGCCCCAGTGCAATGCACTGCCTGCCCCGCCAGTAGTTCCGCCCCTGCACGTCACACAGTCCGTACTTATACTGGCAGGAAAAAGAGGCAATTTGGAGGCCCTTGCACAAACTGGCTTTATTCTACCTAAGTTGCCCTCCCACAAGTGTGTACTCCGAAAGAGTGTTTAGTGCCGCCGCTCACCTTGTCAGCAATCAGCGTACGAGGTTACATCCAGAAAATGTGGAGAAGATGATGTTCATTAAAATGAATTATAATCAATTCCTCCGTGGAGACATTGACCAGCAGCAATTGCCTCCACAAAGTACACAGGGAGCTGAGATGGTGGATTCCAGTGGGGACGAATTGATAATCTGTGAGGAGGGGGATGTACACGGTGATATATCGGAGGATGATGATGAGGTGGACATCTTGCCTCTGTAGAGCCAGTTTGTGCAAGGAGAGATTAATTGCTTCTTTTTAGGTGGGGGTCCAAACCAACCCGTCATTTCAGTCACAGTCGTGTGGCAGACCCTGTCACTGAAATGATGGGTTGGTTAAAGTGTGCATGTCCTGTTTATACAACATAAGGGTGGGTGGGAGGGCCCAAGGACAATTCCATCTTGCACCTCTTTTTTCTTTCATTTTTATTTGCGTCATGTGCTGTTTGGGGAGTGTTTTTTGGAAGGGCCATCCTGCGTGACACTGCAGTGCCACTCCTAGATGGGCCCGGTGTTTGTGTCGGCCACTAGGGTCGCTAAGCTTAGTCACACAGCTACCTCATTGCGCCTCTTTTTTTCTTTGCGTCATGTGCTGTTTGGGGAGTGTTTTTTGGAAGGGCCATCCTGCGTGACACTGCAGTGCCACTCCTAGATGGGCCCGGTGTTTGTGTCGGCCACTAGGGTCGCTTATCTTACTCACACAGCTACCTCATTGCGCCTCTTTTTTTCTTTGCGTCATGTGCTGTTTGGGGAGGGTTTTTTGGAAGGGACATCCTGCGTGACACTGCAGTGCCACTCCTAGATGGGCCCGGTGTTTGTGTCGGCCACTAGGGTCGCTTATCTTAGTCACACAGCTACCTCATTGCGCCTCTTTTTTTCTTTGCGTCATGTGCTGTTTGGGGAGGGTTTTTTGGAAGGGACATCCTGCGTGACACTGCAGTGACACTCCTAGATGGGCCCGGTGTTTGTGTCGGCCACTAGGGTCGCTTATCTTACTCACACAGCTACCTCATTGCGCCTCTTTTTTTCTTTGCGTCATGTGCTGTTTGGGGAGGGTTTTTTGGAAGGGACATCCTGCGTGACACTGCAGTGCCACTCCTAGATGGGCCAGGTGTTTGTGTCGGCCACTAGGGTCGCTTAGCTTACTCACACAGCTACCTCATTGCGCCTCTTTTTTTCTTCTTTGCGTCATGTGCTGTTTGGGGAGTGTTTTTTGGAAGGGCCATCCTGCGTGACACTGCAGTGCCACTCCTAGATGGGCCCGGTGTTTGTGTCGGCCACTAGGGTCGCTTATCTTACTCACACAGCTACCTCATTGCGCCTCTTTTTTTCTTTGCATCATGTGCTGTTTGGGGAGGGTTTTTTGGAAGGGACATCCTGCGTGACACTGCAGTGCCACTCCTAGATGGGCCCGGTGTTTGTGTCGGCCACTAGGGTCGCTTATCTTACTCACACAGCTACCTCATTGCGCCTCTTTTTTTCTTTGCGTCATGTGCTGTTTGGGGAGGGTTTTTTGGAAGGGACATCCTGCGTGACACTGCAGTGCCACTCCTAGATGGGCCAGGTGTTTGTGTCAGCCACTAGGGTCGCTTAGCTTACTCACACAGCTACCTCATTGCGCCTCTTTTTTTCTTCTTTGCGTCATGTGCTGTTTGGGGAGTGTTTTTTGGAAGGGCCATCCTGCGTGACACTGCAGTGCCACTCCTAGATGGGCCCGGTGTTTGTGTCGGCCACTAGGGTCGCTTATCTTACTCACACAGCTACCTCATTGCGCCTCTTTTTTTCTTTGCGTCATGTGCTGTTTGGGGAGGGTTTTTTGGAAGGGACATCCTGCGTGACACTGCAGTGCCACTCCTAGATGGGCCCGGTGTTTGTGTCGGCCACTAGGGTCGCTTATCTTAGTGACACAGCTACCTCATTGCGCCTCTTTTTTTCTTTGCGTCATGTGCTGTTTGGGGAGGGTTTTTTGGAAGGGACATCCTGCGTGAGACACTGCAGTGCCACTCCTAGATGGGCCCGGTGTTTGTGTCGGCCACTAGGGTCGCTTATCTTACTCACACAGCTACCTCATTGCGCCTCTTTTTTTCTTTGCGTCATGTGCTGTTTGGGGAGGGTTTTTTGGAAGGGACATCCTGCGTGACACTGCAGTGCCACTCCTAGATGGGCCAGGTGTTTGTGTCGGCCACTAGGGTCGCTTAGCTTACTCACACAGCTACCTCATTGCGCCTCTTTTTTTCTTCTTTGCGTCATGTGCTGTTTGGGGAGTGTTTTTTGGAAGGGACATCCTGCGTGACACTGCAGTGCCACTCCTAGATGGGCCAGGTGTTTGTGTCGGCCACTAGGGTCGCTTAGCTTAGTCATCCAGCGACCTCGGTGCAAATTTTAGGACTAAAAATAATATTGTGAGGTATTCAGAATAGACTGAAAATGAGTGGAAATTATGGTTTTTGAGGTTAATAATACTTTGGGGTCAAAATGACCCCCAAATTCTATGATTTAAGCTGTTTTTTAGTGTTTTTTGAAAAAAACACCCGAATCCAAAACACACCCGAATCCGACAAAAAAAATTCGGTGAGGTTTTGCCAAAACGCGGTCGAACCCAAAACACGGCCGCGGAACCGAACCCAAAACCAAAACACAAAACCCGAAAAATTTCAAGTGCACATCTCTAAGCATAACTGCAAGTGTGCCTTTACTTCTAATGAGTATTGCATAGCAAGTTATATGATGCGGTCGTGCTATAATAAGATCATCGTGTTGTCACGAGTTCTGCATATTATATTATTTTATTTATTGGGCACCACAAAGTGTGCACATAAGGGGTAAATGTACAAGCGTAAGTAAGGGATGTGGTTATGTGACCGCAGGGCCCTCTGTGCTTCTTCTCATAAGGTGGGTACTCATGGATACAATCATACTTTTAGTCCTTTGGTTTACATCTGTTCTTTTGATATTTTTTAGTGTGTGTGCACCCTCGATTGTGTTTTATTGGTGATGCGTAGAGAGCGCAAATTATGTACTGTTTAATTTTCATCCGATTCTAGTGTGTCCAGTCGAAGAAATAGTGCTGCATGTGTGCACATTCAACCATTCCTGCAATCGTTCATTTGATTGTTGCTCTGAGTGTACACAAAATCAATTTCACATCTGTGGGCTTGCATAATTAATCTGAAGTTGGGAATTATGCTATGTCACTCGCTCCTACTTGTAAACATTTGGCATTATTTTGCTTGCTTGTCACGTTTTCTTTGTCTCATACCTCATACATCAACATTTCCCTGTTGGTATAAGCTGTACCAGGGCTTGCTGGCATGTGTAGTTCCACCAAGTTGTGTACCAATTCAAATGCAAGTGGCCTAGATGCATTTAAGAACACTTGCTGTGACTGCAGCCCTGAATATTTGCCATGCGTATGCTTGTATGATCGTATTGTTTCAAAATTTTGGCTAACAAGGATCGAAGGTGGCAAGTAGTGGCAGCTCCAGAGGTGGGACTGCAGGTCAGTTCAAACTTCAAATAGGGGAGCTGCACCAACTGCCACCAACTGTCATTTCAAACTGACTCACTGGCAGTTGGTGTGGCTCTTCTATTTGAATTTTGAACTGAGCTGCAGCCCCACCTCTGGAACCGCACCTGGTCACAAGTATGGTAGCGTATCAGCACTGTGATTGGGAGTTCAGAACGGGAATGAAGACATATGAACCATTGCATAAACAGTATGACTGTGTGTGCCCATCTTTACGAGGAGTATCATCTACTCCGTACTCCCTGCAACAGCCCCTAAACCTTGGTTTCTGCCACCCTGATACTGACGCAGCAATATTTATATACAATGTACTTGTCCTACATTAGGGGGTATCCAATTAGCCCTGATCTGTTTTCGGCCAATAAAAACAGCCGGATATCGCGATTAATGACGATGGTCATTATCGTGGTATCATTGGCTGAAAATTCATTGTATTGGCCCGTATTCATCATTGGCCTGTATTCATTGGCCAAAAATGGACCAGCGATCGCGTGATATCACTCGGGATCAGGAATAAGCCCCCGATCCCATGAGTTATCGTGACTCCTGCAGCCCGCATATTGCAGATTATGCTTCAGGTGTCAAGGCAGCCGAAGAATAATCCACAATAAGTGCCGGCATCATGGGGAGGAGTGCGCCGCAACGGGGATAATAGGATAACCTCGGCATTACAATTACCCGCAGTCACTGACCACGGGTAATTGGATAACCCACAATTGTCTTGTACAGTAAGTCACTGTTTGTTTGCTTGTTTTGCTTATGAACTTTGGGCCTAATCTAGCATGGATCACTAATTAGAGACTTTGCAAATGGAGCGATTATGGAACAACAACTGCGCCTGCGTTGCGTTTGCATTGTGCATGCGCATGGGGTAATAGTGACAGAAAATGCATAGAGATCGTAATCGCAGTATAGCCGCTGTTTGACAGACAGGAAGCCGGCGTTTCTGGACGGAAACCCGACATTTTCTGGATGTGTCAGAAAAAACGCAGGCCTGCCCAGGCGTACTCGGAGAGGGTCTCTGACGTCAGCGCTGACCACTTTCAGGCCATCTCAGTTGCAGATTAGCGGCATCCTCAGTTCTACTCACATTTGCACAGACGTCAAAGAATGTTCAATGTTCCGGGAATTGCGTATGCATCTGCGAGTGGATATATCGATCTGCGATGCAGATTATTTCTTTCTGTCAGGGTGACACCTTTCTACTTGCAGACAACTGCAATTTCTCAGAAAATGTATTAGGCCCTTTGCATACCTCCCAACATTTTGAATCTCTAAAGAGGGACCTCTCACGCACCCGAAGGCGTGTGCTCCCAAAAAGGGGTCGTGATCAGTGTAAAAGGGGGTGTGGCTTCACGGGAATGCCGCGATTGCAAGCCACGACCCCTGTTTTCCGCCACTTTGAGGGCATGCCCAACACTCTAAGAGTTGTTGGCATGCCCCCAGTCCCTCTGTCACCCATGAATAGACTCTGTGCACAGCATCTATTTACTGCTGCTTTACAGCAGAGCAGCGAGTGACAGGAGCCTCCCGCGGGAACGATGTTTGGGGACTGTCCCACGAACATCGGGACAGTTGGGAGGTATGCCCTTGTTAGGTGCTGCGTAACCCTTTTGGCAGCATATAAAGAAAGGATATTTTATAATAATAATTGTCTACAGGCAACCACAAGACTGAGCTCTCGCTTATTTATTCAGTTGGGGTAAGGAGGACGCATTTAGAACCTTTGCCTTGGATGTCAAAGCTACTTATCTCTTCAGTGTTTGAATGGAACCATCCGCTACACTTCCACCTTATCTTACATCATCCTGTCAGGTCCAAGTTCCATCACTTGTGAGCTGGTGCTTATTTGTGCTACAAGTTTTAGCACTTGCACATTATCCTAGATGACGCTACCTCCCTGGGGCACAGAGCTGACTAATTTGTTGACCATCACAGGGAAATCAGTTTGGTACATGTACACAGTGCCGGAGTTAGTAACGTCAGCATTCTTGTCTGTGTTCCTTTACATCAACTCTGTATTGACTGGAAGTGAAGAGGCTACTTTGTACGTGGCAATCATTACTGCAAGATCCTGTCAGCGGCGGAGAGGTGAAACCCACTACCCACTAGATTTACACACTAGATATCTACTTCTCTGCCTTTATCCAATGCAGGATGTACTTTCCTCAGATAAGGATCATGTTACTGCAGCCCAGAGGTAGTAGTAATTTAAGCAATGCCAGTGAAAGTGATGTTTCCTCCAGTTTCTCTCTGATATAATTCAGCAATTACCCTCCCTTCTCTCAAGTGATAATGACACTGGTGAAAGGTTTTGTCAAGGCCATATAGAGAGGGAACAATGTTAGTAAGCATCACTCATTGCTTCTGTGGTGGTCTAATTAATGGTAACGTGAGAAAAACAAGCAAACAAAATGTTCTAGGAGGGGGGGATATGCAGAGATGGTACAGCAGGCGGTGAAGAGCGGAGTGTTGTTTCCTGAGCATTGCAATCACACGTAGCTTTATTTTGTTTCTGCATGGTGGTTGGGCATTTACATGGTACTCACAAAACTACTTAGATAGGAAAGGCACAAACAAATGGGAAAGCCCGGTTTGCATCTGAGCCTCGCCTTATGTGGGTACCATTATTTACTTATTTATTAACAGTTTCTTATAAAGTGCAGCAAATTCTGTTGCGCTTTACAATTGGAACAACAAAACTGGGTAATAACAGCCAGACATTATTATTTTTTTATTATTAACAGTTTCTTATATATCGCAGCAAATTCCATTGCGCTTTACAACTGGACACAATTGGAAGACAAAACCGTGTGCTTACAATCTATGGGGAAATAAGCATTGATACACAAGGATAGGTGCTATCTATTGCATAGTGTCCACCAGATTGCAAAGGTTCTTGGTGGGCTGCATGATATCACATCACAGCAGTGATGAACCAGGGTCTGGAGGACGGGAGTGTGAAGAAAGAAAATATGTGGGGGATATGTGTGTACTGTACTGTGGGGATATAATTGGATAGGAAAGCTATGAAGGTAATGTGATCAGTTCTGGAATTTGATAAGCTTGTCTGAAGAGGTGAGTTTTCAGGGAACGCTTGAAGGTCTGAAGACTAGAGGAGAGTCTTATTGTACGTGGTAGGGCATGCCACAGAGTGGATGCAGCCCGAAGAGAGTCCTGTAATCGTGCATGGGAGCGAGTAATGAGTGTGGGTGAGAGACGTAGATCTTGTGAAGAGCGAAGGGACCGAGTTGGGTGATATTTTGAGATGAGTGAAGAGATGCATTTTGGTGTAGTTTGGTTTATAGCCTTGTATGTAAGTAACAGTATTTTATATTGAATACGGTAGAATACCGGTAACCAATGGAGGGACTGACAAAGTTGGTCTGCAGACGATGAACGTCTAGTGAGGAATATTAGCCTTGCAGACATAGAAGTAGGAAGGTCCTGCTCGCAAGCTCATAATCTATAGAAACTTTAGTTGGCTCATATGCGGCCCCTGGTTCATGAAACACTAGTGAGAGAAGCCACATTGCAAACATGCCATTCAAATCATTAACTCCACTCAACAAGGGGCAAGCACCATTACATACGGGTGTGTATCGCCATGCCGATGCCGGCATCCCAGCATTGAGATGTACGGCGAGGGGCGAGTGCATTAAAGCACCTTGCGGGCTCGTGGTGAGCTGCACTTGGCACAGGATCTATTCCCACTCTATGGGTGTCATGGACACCCATAAGTTGCAATAGTCCCTGCTAGTCGGCATGCCGACTGTCGGGGTTTTGGGTGGGCAGGATGTAGGTGCCAGTACTGTGACCGGTGGTCTCCTGACCACCGGTCACATAACTACATCCTTTACATATCAGTGATATGTATCAAAGCTTGGAAAGAGATAAAGTGGAGAGAAATAAAGTACCAACCAATCAGCTTCTGTCATTTTTTTAAGCACAGTCTGTAAAATGGCAATTAGAGGCGGATTGGTTGGTACTTTATCTCTCTCCAAGGCTTAATACATTTCCCCCAATAGCACATAAACACAGCAAAGTAACACTATATAATGTTACTAGAACTTTATGTAAGAAACAATTGAAATGGCCAAGAATAAATAAGGATCCCACTGACATCACAGATGACACAACACACCTTTATTGGTACGGGAACACCTGGAAGAATAACTAGCATGCGCGGGGACTGGAGCCACGGCTAAACTTGTAGGTAAGTAACAGTGGGGGAAATTCAGAGTTGATCGCAGCAGCAAATTTGTTAGCAGTTGGGCAAACCCATGTGCACTGCAGGTGGGGCAGATATAACATGTGCAGAGAGAGTTAGGTTTGGGTGGGTTATTTTGTTTCTGTGCAGGGTAAATACTGGCTGCTTTGTTTTTACACTGCAATTTAGATTTCAGATTGAACACACCCCACCCAAATCTAACTCTCTCTGCACATGTTATATCTGCCTCCCCTGCAGTGCACATGGTTTTGCCCAATTGCTAAAAAATTTCCTGCTGCGATCAACTTGGAATTACCCCCATGGTTTTGCCCAACAGCTAACAAATTTGCTGCTGCAATCAACTCTGAATTACCCCCAGTGTATGGAAAACAACAAAAGAGCCTGATAGTGTAATATATTTTTTGACCTTAATATATCAGTAAGTAATCAAAATCTGCATATCAGTAACAGTGTATATTTAAACTTCTGGACCCAGATCCATTGTATATTGAGTGTATCTATAATGCATAGAAAATGTTCAGACAGGCGCAGACCTCTAACCTCTCCTCATTTTTACTTGTAGCTCTTTGATTTTGGACTGTGAGCTGTGGGCAATTCCTTTCTTAGATCCGGTTTTATTTATGAAATACTATATTCTACGAGCCTGTGATGTGAAACATATTAGGTAAAATGGCATGTCTGATTCAAGGCCTTAATTGTTTCATAAAGGCAAACAAACAGCTGAAACCAAAATGGACTAATCAATTGTGAAGTGTATTTCACTCACCCCTCTGTTTCCCAGATACATTATCCAAGCAATTTGCTTGGAAGCCTTTCAAACCAAATCAGCATGTCCATAATTAAATTAAAATGTAGACTTTAAATTTTACAAAATAAATTCCATTAAAGTACATTTTATCGAAGCAGTTTCATTCCTTTGGGCATGATGCCGACAGTACAATCCTTCCAGTGGAAATATGACAGCGAGAACCTGTTTATTCCATTTATTCGGCTGTTTGACAAACAATTCATTAATTATAGCATCACAGCCATCTCATGGGGTCCGGGGTTTCACATCGCACAGGTGTGGTTTTCGCGCAATCTCCTGTTGAGATATGATACAGTCACAGTTCTATGTCCTTGTTTCCCCCTTATTATGGTGGGATGGGTATTAAGAAGATAGGTTCACAGTGTATGATTCCAATAGAGATGCCCAAAATACTTGATTCCCTTATTCTCTCTGGTCCGTTTGAGTTATAGGTTCTCCAATTCTCTCTTCACTTTTGGTTCAGAAAAATGTTAATTCTTCATCTCCAGTATATGTAAAGAAAAATAGGAGGAACCACAATAGTGTAACTCAATTTTAATGTAAGAACAAGGGTATTAAAACATATGGCTGGCAGCGTACCTCAAATTAAGGTGTATAATGCACACCAAGTCTCGTTTGTTTAACATTAGTTAAAAATGATTTTTATTATCCTCAAAAATTGATTTAATAAAATATATCCGGTGTGGTCCCAGATGTGGTCCCGGATGTGGCCAATGTCCCCATGTGTTTATTTAATTCACTCCCCCCGTCTCGGAGTGAATTAAATAAACACATGGGGACATTGGCCACATCCGGGACCACACCGGAAGTAGTTTTTAATATATTTTATTAAATCAATTTTTGAGGATAATAAAAATCATTTTTAACTAATGTTTATCATAATGAAATGTATGTCAAATAGAGATTATTTTTATATGAATTTTAGTGTATTTTGAAACAATTGGACGTATTAAGGAAGTTTACTTACTGGAATGAATCCACCAGTGAAACTTCAGGAAGGGGTATATATATATACCTATATCTACATTAGCCCAAACACCTTGATAAAGGCTCTGGTGAGCCGAAACGTGTCGGTGAACAGCATCTGCCTGGATAGCGACACAGTATTGGACTCTAACGGTGGATTCTTGTTCCAGGGAGGCACCACAGACATTAAACAAACGAGACTTGGTGTGCGTTATACACCTTAATTTGAGGTACGCTGCCAGCCATATGTTTTAATACCCTTGTTCTTACATTAAAATTGAGTTACACTATTGTGGTTCCTCCTGTTTTTTCTTTACATATACTGGAGATGAAGAATTAACATTTTTCTGAACCAAAAGTGAAGAGAGAATTGGAGAACCTATAACTCAAACGGACCAGAGAGAATAAAGGAATCACGTATTTTGGGCATCTTTATTGGAATCATACACTGTGAACCTATCTTCTTAATACCCATCCCACCATAATAAGGGGGAAATAAGGACATAGAACTGTGACTGTATCATATCTCAACAGGAGATTGCGCGAAAACCACACCTTTGTACCTTCCAGAACTATTGTTTTGCCCTACAGGTGGGCATAGAGGTTTTTGCAACTCCCCGTTTTGAAGCACCAAATTTATACTTTTATTGTATTTCACACCGCACGTTCTCTTCTGTCTGCATCTTAAAGGTTGGATTCAAAGGTTTAATCGATCATTTTGGACCACCTCAGACTGCAGGCATCTCAAGCAGATACCTTCAGGGTCTGTCTTTCCTCGTTCTTGTCCTGTAGACTTATGCAATAAACATTCAGATATGTCATTTCTTTACTAAGAACATGTCCTTCACAAGATAAGTCTCGCCCTCCTTATCAGACAAGGATCTACCTTCTCAGGAGATTGGGGAAACAGTTGGACCTCTTATGAATAGTAAATGACTAAGGGCTCTGTTCACTTAGAACATGAACTGGCTACCGGAAAATATCATTATTTATTGCATGATATGGACGATATATATAGTCATGTTTTGTAGCCATTCAGAAAAACGGTATCTGGTCTCTAGGTCGACAAGACGTAGGTCGACAGTGTCTAGGTTGACCACTATTAGTCGACAGTAGCTAGATCGACAGGGTTTCTACGTCAACAGGGTTTCTAGGTCAACATGTTCTAGGTCGGCAGGTCAAGAGTTTTTCAATTTTTTTTTATTTTTCTTACTTTTTCATACTGTACAATCCACATGGACTACGATTGGGAATAGTAACCTGTGCCGAGCGCAGCAGTAGCAGAGCGAGGCACCTTGACTGAAGCATGGCGAGCGAAGCGAGCCATGCAAGAGGACACGGGCACTAATTGGGGCTCCTGATCACTGTAAGGCGAAAACGACACCAAAAAAGATTAAAAGATTATTAACGAAAGTGCACCAACATACATATCTAACCTCAGACTAGACCTCTCCATTCTGCACAAGATCTCCGTCTCTCATCCATACTTGATCTCATTCCTGATTAAAGGATCTTTTCTGGCTGCACCCACTCCGTGGAATGACCACCTTCACACAACACATTCAGCAAGCCTCCAAGCCTCATGCTGCTCCCTGTAAGCTTATCTTTTTGGGGAAGCTTCCCAAATTCTTGAGTCACCTTTTAACACTCCCTAGTCCCTTCTACCAGATTACCATCACTCTACACAGTTCACTCCACCTTACATTTATTCTTCTTTTTCTTCTTCTTCTTTATTCAAAACTCCTGCCTGGGGCATACAGCACAACTAGGCATTTATTATAATTACTCTTTGACTGCACAGATATGCAATAAGTGGCACTTAACATCGTGTATCTAACACTCATTGGAGTATATTCAATTGAAGTCGAAAGCTGCCGTCTGTCGAAAAGACGTCAGTTTTCAACTTTTTTAGGTCGGATGGGGTTCCGACCTATTCAATATGGCCACAAATTATTCGACAAGTTGAGGAATTCGACTTGTCGAAAAGCACGTGGAACGGTGGAATAGCTGCCGATCCGCATGCTTCTGTCGAAAATTGTTTTGGCCCCCTTTTCGACCATCTCAATCCGACTTTAAAAACAGTCGGATTGAGATGAGGGAGCCGAGAGGAGGAGAGGAGGGAGACCAGCGGGGAGACGGGGGAGAGCCGCGCTACAGCAGTGGCTATAGCACCGTAGCTGGAGGATGTGTCACAGCCGCCACTCACAGCAGCGTCCACCCGGCTCCAGCAAGCGAGACCTGCTGGAGCCGGGTGGACGCTTCCGTGAGCGGCGGCTGTGACAAATCCTCCGGCAACGCTGCTATAGCCGCTGCTGTAGCGCTGCTCTCCCCTGGTCTGCCCGCGGCTCTCCCCCGTTTCAGCTCCAGCATCTCAATTCGACTTTTTTTAAAATTGAGATGGCATTGAATAGCCCTTGTTGGATCCATTCCGACAAATGAATGTCGGAATGGATCCGACTTCAATTGAATATACCCCATAGTCTTATACACGGTCGAGTCACATTATTTTGATGACGGCAGTGCGTAGCCCATGAAATACGTCATGTGTTCTGCGCTGGCTTGGTGGGTATATAAGATGTGCAATAGGCCGGCTGCACACATATCACTCATTGCTGTCATGGGTAAAAGAGGCAATTTACCCAAGTCGCAAAAGGGATGATTATTGGCTTTTCGGGCCAAGGGTGGCAGTATTTCAGACACAGCGCAGTCTGTGAACTGTCCGCGTGCTGCTGTGGTGAAGGTGTATCGTGACTGGACCAATGTCACTATTGTGAATAACTGACGTGGAAACTGCGGAGAGCCACACGCCATTGATGTGAGAGGTGAACGTCGGCTACGAAGGTGCGTCAGGGCCAACCGACGTGCTACAGTGGAGTAGCTCACCTGCAAAATGAACCTAGAGGCTACCAGACGTGTGTCTAAAATGACAGTTCTGCCCGTCTAGCTGCTGTCCGTGCTGCACACGGCGGTTACTCTGGGTATTTGCTGGTGCTCATAATAATGTGACTCGACCGTGTAGATTGTAATCTCACAAGCAAGGACCTCATACTGTCTTTTCTGTCTTACTATTCAATTTTGTCCTTTTGCCATGTTTGTCCCCAAGTCCTACGGAATAGGTTGACACAATAAAAATAAATTACTTTTAATGACTTCAAGTAATATATTATGGAATAACCGTTTGCAGTTTATATTACAGTTCAGTATTTAAGTATCTTTAATTATTTAAATTATCGATAAATGCTAGGAGAGGAATGCAGTGCCCTGCCAACACCTATTACCTAGGCAGGCAGATACAGAACACTAGATAGCATGCCTCAGTGTGCCTCTCATTAATAGCAGTGTCAGCTTTATTTGCTTAAAGAAATTACCAGAAAACAAACTTTAAAGACTTTTTAATCTTGTACACAATAGCAGGATGAGTGATAATTCAAGTTTTTAATTTTAGCTGTGTCAAAGGTTAGTTGAGTTCCACATGCTTCAATGCTCTCTGGACATTCAGCCTGAAGAGACACTGCTCAGCCTTCTCTTTATCTAATGCAGGATGATCCTTTCAGGTTGGAGTTTTGCATGCTGCAGCTGAAGGGGCAGAGTCTACGGAATACTGCAGCATTTATATTATGTTAGTTAACACTTTTATGTCCCTTTTTGTTTTGTTGCCTTTGAGGTTTAAGGTTAATTTGACAAGACCTGGAGATTATTTGCGATCAATATTTACCTCCTTCTTGACTTGATTTAATCCATCTTCAGTTTACGATCGATAAATCAGTAGTGTGTTTCAGGGACAATAGCATGGGATGTGGTTATGTTATCGGCGCTTGGGATCCCGGTGGTCAGCATGCTGATGCCAGGATCCCAAACGCTAAAAATGGCGGCAGTCAGAATGCCGACCCACAGTGTCTATTCCCACTTGTGGGTGCCCACGACACCCATAGAGTACGAATAGAACCTGCGCTCTCCCCCCAACGGCATTCTGCTGCCACGATCCCGGTGTCGGCATCTGGTATAACATACCCAACCCCTATAGCATACATGTACTAACAGACAATTTTTTATTTCTTTTTTTCTGTGCCAGTATATGTGTTTTAGCCCCTGAAACACAACATCGATTTAGGTTTTCATCGAATTTAGAGCAATAAAAAATTATGAATATCGACATTTAGTAAATATATTCCTGTGTGTTAGTCTTAAAGTAAGTGGAGAAAGAGCAACCTGTGGCTAATCAGTTTATCAAAATTCAGACAGCAGCACAGAGTGTTTAAGAAGATCAAAGATCTAATCTTATCGGAGCAGGGTAATAAATAGCAGCCATTGGGGATAGTATAATTGTTATTTTGCAGGGGCTCAGTGGCAGGTACTGTATCTACTCACCACTCCAAAGGCTGCTGCCCTGCTCCTAAATGAAGTTCTGTTTGGGTGCTCAGTTCACAGTGGATTACTGTAAATGCAGAACAAGACTAGGACTTTCAGAGCAGATGGACATATGTCACTGGGCCATCCTCACTACCCTATGCACCTAGGGTTAGTTATGCTCCTGTGAGAGAGAGAGAGAGAGAGAGAGAGAGAGAGAGAGAGAGAGAGTAACTTGTACTTGTACATTCATTGGATTGTGGTAGAGGACAAGTCAGGATCATTATGTGAGGAGAGGAAAGGAAGCATTGGAGAGGCCAAAGACCAGAGGCGTAACTAAGGTGGGTCGAGCAGGGTACGTGCCCTGGGCACCTTGGCAGGCCCAGCAGAGGGGGGCGCCGCCGGCAGCCAGGGCATCATGCCCACTTGCCCCCGCTACTGTTGCGCTGATCCCTGGGCCGTCCCGCATCCCACTGCTATGTGAGGGGAGGAGAGCACAGCGCCTCTCCTGCACCTCAATGTGCTCACTGTCTACTCTGGTCTCCGGCGGCGGCGGGGCGGTCTCATTGGTTTGTTTTTTTAGCCAATCAGAGCTTGCGGACTGGCTCCTGATTGGCTGCTGGTCCACGAGCTCTGATTGGCTAATGAACCGGCGCCAAGATACCCATGGCCGGCCGCCGGAGAAACCGGACTCCATGGTGCATTGAGGGGCAGGAGAGGCGCTGCGCTCTCCTCCCTGAGTCCCCTCACATAGAAGACAGCAGCAGATAGCAGTGGGCAGCACCAACGGCGGCGGGCAGCATCAACCGTGAGTGGAGAGTGGGGGGTGGGGGGGGGGGGGTACAGCAATGTGTATCCAGCAATGTGGGGCACTGTTTATCCGGCACTGTGGGGCAGTGTTTATCTGGCACTGTGGGGCAGTATGTATCTGGCACTGTGGGGCAATGTGTATCTGGCACTGTGTGGCAATATGTATCTGGCACTGTGGGGCAATTGTGTATCTGGCACTGTGGGGAAATTGTGTATCTGGCACTGTGGGGCAAATGTGTATCTGGCACTGTATGTACTGTGTAAAAAGGGGACTCTGCCTGCGTACTGTGTAAAAATGGGACTCTACTGCCGTGATGTGCAAAAATTGAGTGAAGGTGTGCTGAGAGACGACACAAGGGGTAGGTGATAATGTGCTGAGAGGCGACACAGGAGGTAGGCGATAGTCATGTTGGCACACCCCATTTTCAGTGGCCATGCCCTTTCTGGTATGTGGCCATGCCCCTTCTGGTATGTGGCCACACCCATTCTGGTGCGTGACCACGCCCATTTTTTCAGCGCGCGACGACACATAGTTGATTTTATGTGGGGGGGTTTTGTGTGTGTGTGTGTGTTTTTTTTTGTTTTGTTTTTGGGGGGGGGCGCCATTCTTCATCTTGCCCTGGGCTCTGAAAACCCTAGTTACGCCTCTGCCAAAGACCTAGAGAGTTGGTATATTGGTAAGAGTGGAGTCCCCCAGCAGTGCAGAGTAGCAATGTTAGACTCTTGTCTCACCCTTTGATGAATCTACTCCACAGACATTAGTCAGAATTGGAAAGATTTAGCTGTTTGGTAGCCATGATTGGCAGATGACTGCAGTCCCAGGTTTACGTCAGCAAGGGTGTCAAGATGGGGGTGCCATAGAGTGCATGCTCCTACTGCCACACCAAGTACCTTCTTCAGAGAACCCACTATTCACTTTGGGCAATGGACAAGCACCCTCTGGTGCCGAGGCCCAATCACTCTCCTAGCGGCCCTGTACACTATACTTCAGTCATCTGGATTTTCGGGCAAGGTGGAATGGCACGCATGACAATATCTCACAAATTGGTTGATATCATGCTCTGCCAGTTGTACTAAGGGGGACATGTCCTAAACAGTGATAAAAGTTGAGAAGAGAGCCAGTGGAGAAGTTGCCCATGGCAACCAATCAGCATTGACATAACATTTATAATTTGCATAATATAAAAGTATACAGAGCAGCTAATCAGTTGCCATGGGCCACTTCTCCACTTTTATCACTGCTTAGTATATGTCCCCCTATGCCTTGAAAAGTGATACATTTCATAGTGATAAAGTACCAGCCAATCAGCTCCTAATTGCCATGTGACAGGCTGGGTTTGAAAAGTGACAGTTGGGAACTGGTTGGCTGGTGCAATTTATCACCCTCCAAGGCTTAGTACATCTGGCCCGATGATCAGAACTGAAGAAAAGTGAATATTTCCAGGTAAATGTCTGACTGTCAGAAACCATTAAGTTACTATGGAACATCTTTCATTCTAACGACATATTTTACTCACTCCCATAATTCATGCAATTTCTTGACATCCCAGCAGATAGAAATAAATCATCTCATGTCAGACTGACAATAATATATAACTTTCTTCTCACAATTTGTTATTCTACCTCCGGGACATATTGGAGAAGTATCGCTGGCTGTTTTCATTACTGTTTGTAATGGACACTTCTGTATTATAGGAACGATAATATGAGTGTTGTGATACAAAGGGCTTCCCCCCCTCAGCATCTCCGTAGACATTACTCAGCTGTGATATCAGGTCTTGTGTAATCCCTTTAGGGTGGTGAGTGAGGGGGATTATTATTATTATCCTGGGAACTCCCCTTTCTTTATGTCTATTGTAGCACTATTCATCCCATATTCAGCCTGTTTCATTTTCCTGCAGCCACCGCAGTGTATAGTAACATTGTATAGTCCTGTAACAATATGGAGGAGCTCTGGTTTCACTACAGCCCCATATACCTGTCTGTCATCCAACTGCTGTTTAATTATAGCTCATTAACTGCTCCTTTGTAAATGTATTCTGCCAACCTACACTGCTGGTTGTGAGCCCATTTACCAGGACTGAGGATTGTAGCTCTCACCGACTCTGGACTATTTTACCATGTGAGAAACTGTGCAGTATTCATCAGCATTATGCATGTCTTTTATACATTTCTCTCAAGTGTAGAATTTAAATGCAAAACAACGTGCCGCAATAAATCACGTACGTCTTAACAACTGTCCATAGGGGGTAATTCCAAGTTGATCGCAGCAGGAATTTTTTTAGCAGTTGGGCAAAACCATGTGCACTGCAGGGGGGGCAGATATAACATGTGCAGAGAGAGTTAGATTTGGGTGTGGTGAGTTCAATCTGCAATCTAAATTGCAGTGTAAAAATAAAGCAGCCAGTATTTACCCTGCGCAGAAAGAAAGTAACCCACCCAAATCTAACTCTCTCTGCAAATGTTATATCTGCCCCCCCTGCACTGCACATGGTTTTGCCCAACTGCTAAAAAATGTCCTGCTGCGATCAACTTGGAATTACCCCCATAGTCCATATCTATTGCTTACTACAAGCTATGGTCACTGACAGGGTAGTAGGTGTATTCCTCTGGCACTTACCTCTGTATCAAGGGGGTCATTCCGAGTTGATCGTAGCTGTGCTAAATTTAGCACAGCTACGATCATCTTTCCTGACCAGCGGGGGGACGCCCAGCACAGGGCTAGCCCGCCCCGCATGTCAGTCCCCCCCCCCCCCCCCCCCCACAGATGCTTTTGCACTTCTAGAGTAGCTCCCTCGCTCCCTGGCCCGCAGCGGCTGCATATGATGTCATGCAGCCGCTGCGGGCCGCCTCCTGTTTGGTTCGGCCATGCCTGCATTGGCCGGACCGCGCCTACGAAACAGCGGCCAAACGCCGCTGTTTCGCCCCCTCCCGCCCATCGATCGCCTCTACCTGTCAATCAGGCAGAGGCGATCGCTGTCATGCTACGGCCTTTGGCCGTCCCGCATGCCTTGGTCCACTAAGGCGCCGGTGCATGCGCAGCAGGGACCCGTTCGCTCTGCTGCGTTAAAACGCAGCGAGCGAACGGGTCAGAATGACCACCCTCAAGTTCCAAGGATGGTTCATGTTGCTTCACTGCAGGCCCCCGGTGGATTTAAAGTGAACAAGAGCCCATGCACATACAGATATAAGGGTCTATTCACAAAGCAGCGAAAAGAGTGGAGAAAAGGACGCCTTCATCAAGTACAGTCTACAAAATGTAAGGGAGATGCTGATTGGTTGCCATGGGCAACTTCTCCACTGGCCTGTTTCTCCACTCTTTTTACTGCTTAATGAATAGTGAAGGAAGCAGCTGACACAGGTGCAGTAGCGCATTACAACAAGACATTATGAAGACTGGGTGCCAAATCAGCTCTGTTAGAATGGAATAGTTAACCAAGGTTAATAAAGCGTCACATTACCCAAGGTCAGTCACGCTCATGGCTAACTGAAGAGGATATTAACTTGCATTACAGCTAAATGATGGTTAAATGAGTCATAAATCTCTTATCACTACCTCTACATGTGTGTATCTGCTCCCATGTTTTTAGCTGCAGACAGGTCAGAGAATAGAGGGTCTGTGTACTAGGGGTCTATGGGGGTGATTCTGAGTTGATTGTAGCTGTGCTAAATTTAGCACAGCTACGATCATGAACTCAGACATGTGGGGGGACGCCCAGCACAGGGCTAGTCTGCCCCGCATGTCAGTGCCACCCCCCCTCCCCCCCCGCAGAAGTGCAAAGGCATCGCACAGCGGCCTTTGCACTTCAAGAGTAGCTCCCGGCCAGCGCAGCTTTAGCGTGCTGGCCGGGAGCTACTCATCGATCCCCGGTCCACAGTGGCTGCGTGTGATCTCACGCAGCCGCTGCGGGCCACTCCCCGCACGGTCCGGCCATGCCTGCATTGGCCAGGCCGCGCCCACGAAACGGCAGCCAAACGCCGCCGTTTCGCCCCCTCCCGCCCATCGACTGCC